>NW_014007420.1:1458-2447 GCF_000611645.1 Monoraphidium neglectum | reverse complement strand
CAGGTTGGGGGGGGGGGTTGGGGTTGGGGTTGGTTTTGTGAGTGATGGAGCGTGGGAGGGGTGATGAGGTGAGGATGAGCCTTGCAGGGGTTGGGTGGGGCGGGTCATTTAAAAATGTGTTGACACCGTGCAGTGCAACCTGGGCGCGCACGAGTCTTGAGGCATGGCGTGTGGTGGCAAGGTCCGGGTCTGCTAGCTCGCTGGCTCAGCGACGGTTGCTTTGCTGCGTGCCACACGACGCGCAGGCGCCGCTGGCGGCTGCCGCGGGGGAATAAGCTTGCCTACCCCCCCGCCCCCCCCAAACACTGAGGGTCGGCTGGGTGTGCCCGCGCGCCTGCGGAGGCAGAAGGGTCTGAGGAGGTAGTGGGCTGCCGCGAGCTTGGAGTCGTCCACCTGGGACAGGGGGTGCAGGGGGTGCAGAGGGGTGTGTGTGCGTGTGTGTGTGTGTGTGTGTGTGTGCGCGCATGTATTTCTGCGTATGTGTGTGTGTGTGTGTGTGTGTGTGTGTGTGCGCGCACGTGTGTATTTCTGTGTGTGTGTGTGCGCGCGTGTGTGCGCGCGTGCGTGTGTGTATTGCTGCGTGTGTGTGTGTGTGTGTGCGTGCGTGTGTGTGCGCGCGAGCACGCGCGCGCGTGTGTGTGTGTGTGTGTGTGTGCGCGCATGGCAAACATGCCAGAGGTGTAGGGGTGGGGGAGAGCAGGGTACGCGTCCGCGCGACGATGAGAGGACGCGGATCCGGGTGGTTGTCAGAAACGACTAGCAAGTGAAAAAAATTGTCCTTTGCCGCCCGGGATCAGCACCCTGCAAGCTGTGGCCCGACCGAGGCGCAGGGGGGGAGGAGATTGGGACCCATGGCTCTGCAGGGGGACGGTGCGTGCATGCGCACACGCGCGCGCACGCGCACGCGTACGCATACCTGTGTGTGTGTGTGTGTGTGTGTGTGTGTGTGTGTGTGTGTGTGTGTGTGTGTGTGTGTGTACTGCGCCGCA
>NW_014007420.1:0-878 GCF_000611645.1 Monoraphidium neglectum | reverse complement strand
TGTGTGTGTGTGTGTGTGTGTGTGTGTGTGTGTGTGTGTGTGTGTGTGTGTGTGTGTGTGTACTGCGCCGCACCTTGCCATGCGCGAGGTCGAAGGCGGCGTCAAAGGGCTCCACAGTGGTGAAGACGTCGGGGTAGAGGGCCGTGAGCAGCGCGTAGAGCTCCCTCAGGTTGTTCTGGGGGGGGGGGGTGTGAGTGGGGAGGGGTTACACCACAGGGGTCACGTAGGGTTACAACACAGGGGCGAGGGGTACACCACAGGGGTGAGGGGTACATCGCATTCGTTTCCCTCACGCTTTGCCAGCAGCGAGGGGGCAACCCTGGCTCCCCATGTCATGACAGTGGCAGTAGGTATAGGAGGGTGCATGGCCGGCAGAGCACCACTGGCCGGCGAGCTCACTTCACCTGACACCCCTGCCCCTGCTCCCCCACACACTACACATACACACACACACACGCACACACACACTGCACACACACCCTCTCTCTCGTCCCCTCCCTGTCACCTGCAGCGGCGTCCCGGTGAGCAGCAGCGTGTGCTGGCGCTGAATGGCCCGTATGCCCTGGGAAACCAGGGTGGACTCGCTCTTGATCTTGTGGCCCTCGTCAAGGATCTGGTAGATGATATAGGATATTATCAGATATTTATGGGAGGAAGAACAGGTGGTGTCAGATAGATATGCCAGGGCGAGGACCTGGCCAAATTGGAGCGTCTACGTGCAAGATGGGAAGCTGGGACGCGGCGCCGGGGCGGCACGGGCGCGCTGCTGTGGGCCCCACAGCTGCCGCCTTTAAGGAGCCGCGCAGCGGCCCGGATCGAGCAAAGGGGTGTTTGTGTGTGTGTGTGTGTGTGTGTGTGTGTGTGTGTGTGTGTGTGTG
>NW_014007421.1:0-2410 GCF_000611645.1 Monoraphidium neglectum | reverse complement strand
CTTCAGAGACACGCGCAGCGGGCGGCCGCCGATCTGGGCACCGGCCACCCCCAGCGCCGCGTGGGCCTCGTGGGGGCTCGCAAACTCTATATATGCGTGACCTTGCGGCCTGAGGGGCGGGCGGCGTTCGAGGGGGTGGGGCCGCCGGGCGCGACACGTGAGGGGCGGGGCCGCATGGCTGTGCATTCGCGTGGAAGCAAGGAGGTCAGGCGTGTCCGGGGGCGGGGCGCGACGCGCCGCGCCGGCCGTGCAGGGGTCGGCCGCAGCAGCCGTGGGCGCAGTCGCTGGCGGCCAGCTGTCCCGCTGGCAGCCCCGGAGAGCAGGCCCATGAGTGTAACCGGCCGCGGCAGGCCATTTGGGTGACTGGAAGCGGCATGTAGGGCGGAGAATGCGGTGCCGATGGCAACAGTGAACGGAAGCGGCACCCAGCCCGCGGGACGCGCACCTGCCGACCGCATCCAACGGTATGCTCACGCGCCGCACGTCGCCGCACCCCGCAAACAGCCGCGCCAGCGCCGCGCGGGACACCGCGTAGGCCAGGTTCGAGACGTACACGCTGCAGCCCTCCGCGGCTGCGCCGGCGCCGCCGGCCGGCGGCGTGCCGGCGCGGCGGCGGCTGCCGTCGTCGGACGAGTAGTCGGTGTCTGGGCTGCTCAGGAGGCCGCTCAGGGGGCTGGCCAGGGCGTCGGGCACTTCTGTGAACCCCAGCTCCTCCAGGCCGTCAAGCGCGCCCATCACCATCGCGACGATCGTGTCGGGGGCGCCGCAGGCCCGCGGGCGCGCCGCGCGCGCAGGCGCCGCGTGGTGGTGCGCTTGGGTGGTGCGCGGATGAGGTGGTCCGCCGGGCGCGAGGGCTGGGGCGGCGCTGGGGCTGGACCCGCTTGCTACGCTGCTTGGCGCGGTGCAGGTCGGAGGAAGCCCAGGCTTTGTGGCGCGGGTGGGCTCCCCGCCAAAGGAAGGGTCCCAAACGGTGAACAGAGGCGGCACTCTCTCACGCGTGAAACCACTAACTACTAAATTAGACTCTCGGAAGGTGCAACAAAGAAAAGCCGCGGTGTGAGGCAGGCTTTGCCAGAAGCGACACAGAAGAGGGACAGCAGCAGGACAGAAGGTCGGACGGCGCGACAGGTTCTGGGCTCGTGATCACGGGATCGACATATCAATGCAGATTGTTACGATCGGGCTGACAGCCGACGGACCGGAAGTCGGCGGCGTGATCTTCAATCCTGCGATCTGACTGGCGCGGGTGACTCAGTGCACCCTCAGCTGACACAAGGACAAATACCATGGTCCATTGAAACGTGGATGACGAGTTGATATATTCCTAATAGGCGCGCCCAGGGTCGGTGTCGCGGCCGAAACAATGGCGGCGGCGGGCGGCGCGACGCAGCTGCAACAACTTGTCGACGCCTTGAGAGCGACCAAGGACGCCAACACCAATCTCGAGGGTGCGCGCATGGCAACGTACAGGCGGGTCTGCTCTGCAACGCCGCAACCGCGCCGCCGCGCCGCATCCTGCCTGCCGCCCTCAACCTCGACACATCCCCCACTCCGCCCTGCCTCCGCGCGCCCGCCGCCCCCACCAGGCCTCCGCGCGTTCCGCCGCCTGCTGCGCCGCCCCGCGCCTGCGGCCGCGCTGCTGCGCGCCTACCTGGCCGCCTCGCCCGGCTGGCAGGAGCTGCACGCCGTGTGGGACGCGCAGCAGGGCGCCAAGTCGCCGGCTGTCGCCCTGGAGTTACTGCAGCTGCTGCATGACCTACTCAGGTTCGAACCCCCCACCCCAGACGCCCCTGAAAGCGACGACGAGCCCGAATCAGAAGCCACAGCGGCGCGCCGGGGCGGCGGCGGCGCCGGGGATGAGGACGGGAGAGCGGGGGAGGAGGGCGAGGAGCGGGCGGGCGAGGGCGGGGGCGGCGCGCGGGCGATATCAGACGCGCTGGACGGGTTGGCTCGCGCCATCCTGCAGCGGCGGCTCAAGGCGATCTACTTCAACCTATCCTCGGGTGCGCGCCTCGGGCGGGTTTTGGGGTCGGCAGCGCGAGCGGGCGCGCCGCTCCCTCTCTTCCATTGCCGCCCTGCTGCGGCGGAGGGGGCCCCTGGCTCGGCGGGGCTACGGCGCAGGCAGGCAGGCTGTCAGAGCAGCTGACGTATCCATTGCCAGACGTTTTTCACATGATATCTTGCCGTTCCCCAACCACCCCACTACGGCCCGCTGACTCCGACCCCGCCCCAGACTCGCGCCTGCGCGCCAACGCCACACTCCTGCTGCTCGCCGCCGTCGCGGCGCGCGGCGGCGCCGTCGCGCGGGAGCTGGTGGCGGCTCTCGACTGGAGCCTCTCCGCGCTGCCACGCCTGGCGCGGCCGCCCCGCGGCCCAGGATGGTCCCCAGGTGCGTGCGGCCCCTGTCCCC
>NW_014007422.1:0-2411 GCF_000611645.1 Monoraphidium neglectum | reverse complement strand
GCGCGGAGCGCGGCGCCGGGCCGGCCGGCGCCCGGCGCGCGCCGGCTACGCGGGCGCGGCGCACGCTGTGCTGCCACGTGTGTGGCTCTTTGTCTTTTTGGGATGTGTCACGGGGTGCTGCTGCTCCCTGCATGCCGTCCCACGGCCCCGGAACCGCCATTCGTCAAGGGCGTCGGGCCGCCATTGAGCCCCGTGCGCCGAGCGGTAACCAAGCAGCGCGGTGGCTCGGCCTGCCAGGTCGGCATCAGTCGGCGCTCGCCATACATGGCACGCACCGGGTTCGCAAGTTACACTCGACCACGGCGACGCGGTCACAGTCCTGCATTGGGGGGGGGGGGCAAATGGCAATCATGCGGTGTGTTGCGGGCTAGTCAGCAAACGCCGCGCCGCCGCCGCATGGTCCCCGGTCAGCCTTGAGTTCGCTTGTCAATACCTGTCACGCGCTTGGCTGTCGGGCTTACAGTGAGCAACATCAGTGGCGAATGTTGTCGCAACAGGATCACTGACTTATCCATCAGAGCTTCCAAGCGCGGCCTGGGCGCTCATAACAGCGCAGCACGGGCAGCATGGTGCTGATCAGCTGATGGTAGCTGAAGGGCAGCTGGGGCACACGAGCACAGAGCGAGCTAAGAACGCAATTGCTTGCGATTTTGATAGCGTCGTTTTGATAGTGGCCCAAGCCCAATCGCAGCTGCGTAAGATCGGTGCATCCTTCACCCTTCTCGCCGCCTGTGGCGGACACGCGCTTGAGCAGCTGGGGGCGCCATGCAGCTATCTCATCTTGTCGAGGAGTACTGCACACAGCTGCGGAGGAGGTGAACAGCGCGCTGCCAAGGGTCCCGCAGCACCGGCGCAGCAGCAGGCGCACTCCGCCGCACAGGCCCCAGCACGCACGCCCCCTCCGGCCCCAGCCGCGCCGACCGGAGCCCTCGGCCACGCCCGCGTTTGCAGGCAGATCGAGGGCTCCTTCCAATGCGCGAAGCGCACGGCGGAGATCATGCGGCTGTTGATCACGACCCAAAAGCACCCAGATGCGGCGGCGCTCATTGAGGACGTCCGGACAGTGGGCACAAAGCTCCAGGCCGCGAAGCCAGTCGGTGCGACCCCGGCGCCGCGCACGCCGCCACGCAGCCGCGTTCGCGGCCATAGCCCGCCCGCCCGCTCTGCTGCCGCCGCTCTGCCGCACATGCTTTCGGACGCCGGTTTCGATCTACCGTTCGGGACGGTCTAATTGAGGAGCTTTTTGATCTCATCCGCACGCAGAGCTTGTCATTGGCAACATCGTGCGCCGGGTGCTCCACATGATCCGCGAGGAAGAGGAGGAGGCGGAGGACGATGGCGGGGCCCAGGCCAACGCGAGGGCCGAGGCGGAGCACCTGGTGTGTGCAAACACCACACACACACACACACACACACACACACACACACACAGACACGCAAACACGCGAACCCCACACACGCGCCACGTGCGCTGCGCACGCGTGGATTAGCAGGGCGGGGCTCTGCGCGGCCGGCGTCTTGCGATCGCGCGAGTGCCCTCGCGCGATCCTGCGCAGCGGCGCGGTATCGCGGAGGCCGGAGGCCCCGGGCGGGAGGGGGGGGGCTCGCAGCGGGCGGCAGGGTGCGGCTGCGTGCGCGTCCTCCCTCCGCGTGCAAGGCCTCTGTGCGCGCGGCACGGCGTCGACGGGATGTGGGCGGCCATATATTTCCTCATAACTGAGCACGACCCCGCGGCGGGAGCCCGGTGGAGCGCGCGCACCACACACACACACACACACACACACTCACACACACACACTCTCTCTCTCTCTCTCTCTCACACACACATACACATGTACATACACACGCAACCATACACGTACACACGTACACACACACGCACACACACACATGCACACACGCACACACATACACACCTCAATGCCCTAACCATTCGCACTGCTGCCCCGCGGAAACCGCACCCCCCCCCCTCCGCAGCCTGGCCTGTTGTCGCAGGCGCTGCGCGGTCCAAGGGGCGGCGGCATCAACCGGGCGGTCTCCCTATCCAACCTGCTAGACCAGCGGCCGCAGCCCCTGCCGGACGGCCCCTTGGCGGGCGCAGCCGCCGGCACCCCCCAGCAGCAGCAGCAGCAGCAGCAGCAGCAGCAGCAGCAGAGCGCGCTGGTAGCCGCGGGCAGCAGCGGCGGCGGCGGCGGGGGCGGCGCCGCGGACGATGCGTCGGAGGCGGGCGGGCGGCGGCGTGCGCGGGGGGCGCCGCAGTGGCAGCACAAGCAGGCGGTTATAGAGCTTCTGAATGAATTGATAGACGAGCTGGATGGGATCGAGGCCCAGATTGCACACCAGGCAGTGGAGCACATACACGCCAACGAGGTTTGGGGGAAGAAGCTGGGGGAAGCTGGGGGGCGGAGGAC
>NW_014007423.1:0-2413 GCF_000611645.1 Monoraphidium neglectum | reverse complement strand
CCCCTAACCCTACCCGACCCCCCGCCTTCCGCCCGCCGCCCAGGCGTCCGACGTGTACTCCTTTGGCGTGCTCCTCTGGGAGATGTACCATTCGAAGCCGCCCTACAAGCGCTCCGGCCGCCAGGGCTTCGTCCTGCGCCGCGGCTTCCCTGCGTTCGCAGACCCCGCGCCGCCGCGCTTCACCGAGCTCGCTACGGCCTGCATGGCGCAGGCGCCGCGCGCGCGGCCGTCGTTCTCGCAGATAAAGGAGGAGGTTGCGCAGATGCTCGAGGCGCCGTGGCTGGACGCGCCGCCGGCGGTTGCGGCGGCCGCAGCGGCGGGGTTCGAGGGGCCGTGCTCGCCGCAGGCGCCGTACACGCCGCAGGGGCCGTACTCCCCGCAGGGGCCGTGCTTGCCGCCGGGGCTCTACTCGCCGCAGGGCCCGGGCTCGCCGCAGGCGCCACCGCCGCCGCTGCAGCCGCCGCCCGGCGCTGTATACGGGGCGTCGGCATTTTACGCGCCCGCGCAGGCGCCGCCGCCGCTGCCGCTGCCGCCCGGCCCCAGCGCGGGCTACCCCGGCGCCGCCGCGCCCTCCGCCGGCCGCCCGGCTTTTGGCGCGGCTAGCGGCGGCTCGGGCGGCGGCGAGGGGCCGATGGGCGGTTATGCCGGCCTCATGGCCGCCGGCGGCGCCGCGGGGTACGGCTACGACGGCCTCTCCGCGCTGCCGTCCGCGCCGCCGCCGGCGGGGCAGCTGCTGGGCCCGGGCGGCGCCGGGGGAGAGTGGAGCGGCGCCATGCAGCAGCAGCAGCAGCAGCAGGAGCTGTATGTGTTGCAGCAGGAGCGCCTGCGCGGCTTCGAGGAGCATATGGAGCAGCAGCGGCGCCAGCTGGCGGCGCTGCAGCAGCTGCAGCAGCAGCTGCAGTTGCAGCAGCTGCAGCAGGCCCAGCTGCAGCAGGAGCAGCAGCAGCAGCCGGCGCCTGATGCGGGCGCCAAGGGCGCCGCGCCGGCGGAGTCTCTCGCCGCTGGCGTCGGCGGCGCCGCCGCCGCGTCGAGCGGCGCGAGCGGCGGGGGGTCGGTCATGGCCCAGGCGTCGCCTGAGTATTTGATGCCGATCGAACTGCGCCAGGGGCAGCTCTTGAATTCGCGGCGCCACCCCTCTCTGAAGGCCGACGACGCGCAGCTGGCGGCGGTCGCAGAGGCAGTCGCCGAGGCGCACGCGGCCGCGGCCGGTGCGCGCCGCGCGCGCGAGGCTCCGCCGGACGGGCCATCCGCGGCCGCGCCCACCCCCGCGCCCGCCGGCACGCCAGTGTGGGGGTCGGTCGGCCCCGCCTCTGCGGGCGGGCCGCCCGGCCTCGCGTCGGCGCGCTTCGGCGGCGCACAGGGCCCTGCCGCGTGGCGGCGGCCCGCGGGCAGCGGCGGCGGGCACGGCAGCGTCAGCGGCAGCGGCAGCCTCTCGGATGTCTCTGACAGCGAGGAGGACGACAGCGGCGATTGGGACGACGCCGGCAGCAGTCACGGCGGTTACGGCGGTTACGCGGGCCGCAGCAACCACACCACCGGTTACTTGGCGCGGGAGGGAAACGGCCCGACGGCGGGAGGGGCCGCGGAGGGGGCCAGCGAGGCGGGGCGCGGCGGCGGCGGCGAGAGCATCGGGCCGCCGGCCCGGATCTGACCGGCGCCGTCGGTTCGGCCGGCGCCCCCCCTTGGGCTGGCTCTTGTCATTCTGAAATGATCTGATCTATATCTGGTGCAGTGCGGTGCATGTCAATCCTTGTCAGGGACGCCGATGCGGACTCTTTTTTCCCAACGTATTGGTTTCAGGCCGTCCCGGCCCTCTCATGCATGTGGCTGAGCGCACCAACCCGCAAGCAGCAAGCAGCGCGCGGCACGGCACGGCCAGCGAACGCTGGCGCGCCCGCCCGCCCGCTTGCAGGCTCGGAACAAACGAGGGCGCCAGCAAGGCAGGGGCGGGAGCCCCCCTGCCCGGCCAGCCGCGGCCGCCCGTTCGCCTGCGCCGTGGCGCCCCAAGCAGGGGCGCCGCGCCACCGACGGCGTGCACGCTGCCTTTGAGAAGCTTTCGGGATGGCTACCACGAGGGCTCTGATGATGGGGATTGCCAGGGGTTCCAAATCACTTTTTGTGCCGCATCACGTCAGCGTCGGCAGCGCGCGACGCGGCACTGGAGCGCCCCCGCCCCCGCCGCCCCGCCCTGCCTCACGTCGGGCGGCCCACTGGAACGCTTGGCGCGAGCGCCGCCGGCGCCGCCGGGCGAGCGGCGAGTGGCGTCGCGCCCCCGGTGCCGCACGGCTGCTCTTGCTTACCCGCCGTCTCGGCGGGTGTGTTTCCCTGTCCGTCCAACAATTGTATGTGGCCGAAGGGCCCGGCCCGGCCGCCCCAATCGGCCACTTTATGCGCCTTTTGCAATCTCCAGTGA
>NW_014007424.1:0-2412 GCF_000611645.1 Monoraphidium neglectum | reverse complement strand
GGAGGGGGACGGGCTTTGAAATGGGGAAGGGAGAATACGCCAATGGCCAAAATTCCCTGCATGCGGGCGATGTGTTGTCATCGGCAAGACATGAAGGTCCCCAAACTGCACCACGGGTGGCCGCGGAGCGAGGGCGGGATGAGGGGAGGGCCATAATGGACTGTCTGGGTGTCCCTATTGCACCTTCCGTATCCGCGAGGAAGGGGAACACGAGGCTCCAGGCCGGCGGCGCTGCTTTGCGACTGCGGCTCACGCGTGCGGTCGCTCACCCGATGCCGAATGGCGGCTCCTATGCCCTCTGTGCCCTGCAGATTGAGTTCCAGCCCGACGGCACCGTGTTTGCTGCCTACAACACCCGGTGGGCGCTCGTCGCCACCCCAGCCGGCGCCGCACGCGCTACACGCCCGTGCGCCTTGCGCCCCGTGCCGGGCCCCCGTTGCTCCCTGCCTGCCACCAAGCCGCGCGTCATTCAGCCCTGCTCACCTTCCATTTGCAGCCGTACGCCCATGCTCGCAACGCGAATCCCACTCCGTTGGCCCCCGCACCGCACCCTTCCTTCTGCTTCACACCTGCACCCCCGATTCACGCACGCTTTGCCCCTTGTTGTTCCCAGGTACCCTGTGCCCCAGGACAAGACCAAGGCCAAGCCCTTCCCAAACAAGTTCACGAAAAAGAACCCCTCCCCCGACAACAACCTCTACTACTCATGGGACGTCCCAGGTGCGCATGTGATCCCCTGGGCAAAAGGAGCTCGGGGAGCGGTCATTCCGAGCGTTGGCTGTGCGGCGCGCGCACGCGCGCGCCTTGCTCAGCTCGGTCAAACCTGCAGCCGCCACATCAGAGAATGCCGGCGCGGTCGTGCGGGTTAGCTTGGCGCCGCCCTCTTTGCACTCGGGCCTGCGTCTTGCTCGCGCACCCATCCTTTCAGCCTGGTTGCAAGCTGACACACAGCGCCCCAAAACGTGCATGCGCATGCATGCGCACACAGGCTTATACACACTGACCTCTCTCTCACCCACTCACACACCGACCTCTGACACACACACCACCACGCAAACCCCTTCCCCGCCTCTCTCAGGCACCGCCCACTTTATTGCGCTGACGTCATACATCCCCAACGACACGTTCACTGTGAACACGGCCCAGTACAAGTGGCTCGAGGCCGACCTCAAAAAATTCGACCGCAAGGCCACGCCCTGGCTGATCGTGTACTTCCACGCGCCGTTCGTGAGGTGGGCGGCGCGCGGAGCGGCGCCGCGATCTTGACCGGGCCGACGCCGTGTTTGACCGCGCACGGTTTTGCGCATGCGCAGGCGTGGCGTTTTTCTCGACTGAGCTACGACAGATGGGGCTGAGGGTGCAGCTCTATAAGAAGAAGGGGGTGTCCCAGTCAATCTGCAAGATTGGAGGCTCCAGAGAGAGCACTCTGCTGCCTGTCTGAGGCGGCCTCGGCCACGCGAGCCCCCTGTGTGGTGGAGCCGGCGGACCCCTGCACGATCCCTGGGCGACCCCTTGTGCACCCCCGTGCTGCCGCTCCCATGCGCAGCTCCTACGAGGCGTCCTTCAAGCAAGTGGAGTGCATGAGGCTCACTTATGAGCCCCTGCTCTATAAGGTGTGTGAGGGGGTGGTGGGGTGGTGGGGTGTACGCGCGCGCACTCTTGTGTGTGTGTGTGTTTGTGTGCGCGCGCGCGTGTGTGTGTGTGTGTGTGTGTGTGTGTAGGCTTGAGGGTGGGATGCAGCTGTCATGAAGGGACGAGGCCATCGGGTCACTCAGGGCCCGGGGGCTGTCCGCCGGCCCTTTCTTGAGCCTGCGGGACCGACAGCT
Organism: Monoraphidium neglectum; assembly: GCF_000611645.1. Lineage (NCBI taxonomy): Eukaryota > Viridiplantae > Chlorophyta > Chlorophyceae > Sphaeropleales > Selenastraceae > Monoraphidium > Monoraphidium neglectum. Next base: position 586 of record NW_014007424.1, on the reverse strand, counting down.
GCGCACCTCCTCGGTCGCGGCTCTCCAGCCGCGCGGCTGCCGCCCCGCGGCCGGGTGAGCGCCCACCCTGGATGATGAGCGTATCCTCCACCCCAACCCTCCAACTTCCCTGGCGACACCCATGGCCCCAGCAGCGCCGCCCTTCCAGAGGCCCCAGAGGCACACCCCACATGCCGCCACTCATTTCCACCACCTTGGACCCCAAACTTCAGCGACCCTCCGCCAACCACCAACCCACAACCGACCGCACACCCCCAACCTACACACTCTCCATGCAGTATGGCACCAACCTCATCCTCAACGGCCACGTCCACGCCTATGAGCGCTTCTACAACAACTACAACTACACGCTGGACCGCTGCGGCCCCGTGCACATCACAAGTGAGCGCCTGGGCGCCGCGCGACTGCCGGCTCCCTCTCTCGTCGCCGCCTCGGCGCCCTGGCGACGCCACGGGGGGGTAGAGGGATGGGTTGGTGCCCATCATTGGGACCGTCGGCCAGCGAGGCGTGCTGCGGGGCCGCACGCCGGCAGCACGGGCGTCGGCCGGCGGCCAGCAGCACCGCGCGGCCTAAGGGGCCCTGGCGG
>NW_014007425.1:0-2415 GCF_000611645.1 Monoraphidium neglectum | reverse complement strand
GTACTGCGCGCGTGCTGGCCGGGGGGCCGGGGGCCAGGAGGTTTGCGGCCGGGCCCGAGGGGCCGGAGGAGTGGCGTTGTTGGCGGCTGCACCGCCTGCACGCACGCTTGCCGCGCAGACCCCCTATTGCCCTGCTCGCAAGCCCCTGCCGGCTGCACCCCTCAACCCCTTCCCCTGCGCCCGCGCCCGCCCTCGCGCCTGCCCCACCTTGCCGCCACCGCGCAGCACCCGACGACGCAAACGTACAGGCAGCAGGGGGCGCCGCGGCTGGGCGGCGACGTGGGGACGGCGCTGCGGGACGTGGAGCAGGCGCTCGGGGCGGAGCAGGTGCGGGCAGACGGTGGGGATTGGCCTGCGCGGCCGCTGTTAGCGCCTGTGGCTGCTAACGGGGTTGCTGCTCCAGCACATTGCTCAGGCTGGCAGAGCAGCGGTGTGTGTGTGTGTGTGTGTGTGTGTGTGTGTGTGTGTGTGTGTGTGTGTGTGAGTGCGCGTGTGTGTGTGTGAGTGCGCGCGCGTGCGTGCTGCATTTCCATGCCCCTCGGCAGGCAGGTTGCAACGTGAGCGGGCTTGTCGGCACGCCGCCGTCTTGCTGACTTGTCAGCGGCTCGCCGTCACACCTCGGCAGCGATGACTGATGATGGGTCGGGAGAATCGCTCAATGGCCGGCTGAACGTAGCGTTGAGATCATTCCTTTGAAACCCCCCAACCCCGCGTGCCGCCCCCCCCCCAAACAAAAACCACAGACGAAGCTTCAGGGCCTGCGCCAGCGCACGGCCCAGATCACCGCGGAGCGCCAGCAGTCGCAGGCGCGCGGGCAGCGCGCTCTCACCCAGCAGCGGGAGGCCAGGGCGCGGTGGAACAGCCTGGACAGCAAGGTCCACGCGCTCAACAGTCAGGTGACTAAGGATGAGTGGAGGGCCGGGGCTGCGCGGGCACGGTGCAGCCGGCGGGGCGTGGCTGGGATGCGCCGCGCCTGACGTTTGGCTGCTTGAGAACGCAGATGAGGCGGTCTCGCGCCTCGGATCTGGACGCTAGATCAGATGATTGATTGATGATGCACCCCCCGCGGCCAGCGCGGCGCCGCCGGCTCTCGGCTGCCCTCATCGGCACTCCCTGCTGGGCCGCGTGCGGGCCGCCCCCGGTCGCTGCATGCTGCAAGGGCCCCTCGCAGAGGGGAACCCCCTGTCTACCCAGTCTCTCTCGCGCCGATCAACGTCCTCATGGCAGCACTCCTCTTCAACGCCTCGACAGCCCACGCACACCAGCTTGCAAACACATGCATCCACATGCACTCGACACACACGTGCGCACACACGCGCTCTCACATGCACACACCCACAAACACACACACACACACACACACACACACACGTGCACCTGATTACTTGCACGCACTCACGCATCCGAACCCTCACGGCCCACCCCCGTCCCACCCCAGACCCAGGCACTGGCGCAGCAGCAGGCCGAGGCCGGCGGGGAGGGCGAGGAGGACGAGGTCGGGGCGCGCGTGCTGCAGCTGCGCGGCAAGGTCGCACAGACGCAGAGCGAGATGAACGACAGGGACGCTGAGCTGGCGGAGGCGCAGGAGAGGGAGGCGAGGTGGGGTTGCAGGCCGAAGGGAGGGGATCGAGGGTTGCAGTCGGGGGTGCAAGACAGGCGGGCTGCCCGCGCGAGGAATGGTGCGCGCCATCTGGCTGCGCGCCGAAACTCCGTCTGCAGGCCCGACTCAGCAGACATCCCAGGGCTCTGCTACCTCTCTCTCAGTCACACGCGCTTGCACACGCACGTACACGCTCGTGCGCGCGCGCGTGCGCACACACACACACACACACACACACACACACACAAACTTGCACGCGCGCACAAGATATATGCACGCACGCGCGCACACACACACACACACACACACACACACACACACACACACACACACACACACCACCTCCCAGGGCGCAACAGCAGTACGACCAGTGCAAGGAGCAGACGGCCGAGGCCTCGCGCGCCGTCGCCGCTGCCACGGAGGAGCTGCAGCGGGTGGAGGAGCAGCACGAGGCGGCGGCGGCGGAGCGGTCCAGGGTGCGGCGGCGGCTGGACAGGTGCGCGGGCGGGCGGGGGAAGGGGCGCGAGGGGGAGCCAGGTGGCAGGGGAATGGGCTGCCAGCAGAGCGCGGCGCTGGCGGGCATGACATTGCCCTGGCTGTGGTGGGAAGCGCAACGCCAAGCACAGGCTTTGCCTCCACCGCGACCGGCCGCACACATCAAGGCCCCACACACATCCACACACACTCTCACACACACTTTCCTCAGGCGCACGGACGCACCCACACGCATGCTGACCGCCTCTTTTCCTGCTCGCGCCTGCTGCACATACACACATCCTCGGTCCCACCCCGCCCCCAGCCCCACCCCTGCGCTT
>NW_014007426.1:0-2415 GCF_000611645.1 Monoraphidium neglectum | reverse complement strand
GGCACGCGCTGGACACGGCTGTGCTGGCGCGCGTGGCGAGCGCCGCCGCGAGCGCCGCGGCGCAGCAGCTGGCGGAGGCGGCGGAGGCGGCGGCGGCGGCGGAGGCGGCGCCGCTGCCGCGGAACGGGCAGTACCCACAGCAGCAACAGCAGCAGCAGCAGCAGCAGTAGCAGTAGCAATAGCAGTAGCAGTAGCAGCAGTGGCGGCGGCGGCGGCTTCTGCAGGTGCTTCTTGGCGGTCAAGCAATGCGAAGGCCGGGCTTGCGACGGCCTCGAGCGGCAGCCGCTGCCTGCGCACTCGCGTCACCTCCCGCCGCCCGCAGCCGCCGCCGGCTTGCGGCCGCCGCCCGCCACCGCACGGCCTTCGAGCCTGCCCCGCCGGCGCGTGTCCAGTACTAGATAGCAGCAGCCGCGCTTCCCCTTGGGATTCCTTGCTGGGCGGCCGCTTGTTTTTCGCTGTTAGGTGGCGCCCATTCGCCGCCCGCCGCCCGGCGGCCCGGTCGATGCGCCGCAGTTTGATTTGGGTGGCGGCAAGGAGCAGGCGTTGCAGGGGTGAGGGCGCGGCAGCACAGGGGCGTCGCAGCGCGCGCTTTTTCCCAGCCGCGTCGTCTCTCGCAAGGAGTGGACCCCGATCGATTCGCGTTGCGGCCCGCGGCCGCCGCCTTGGCGCCTCCAAGCCGCGCCGGGCGCGTCGCGATTGGGAGCCGCGCTCGCCGCCGCTCCCGCCGTAGGGGGCGACGCCCGTCCCCTCTTTTCGCGCTACAAACCCAAAGCCCCCTTTCCCACCCCGTTGCTCGCGCGCTGCTCGGCTCGTGCGTGCGGGCCTTGGGCGCGCGGCGCGGTGGCCCCTCCCATTTCGGGGGACGCCCTTGCGTGCCCATGGCGCCCCCGCACCACCTCGCCGCATCGTTCAAACGGACATTGTGCGGCCCCAGCCGCCCCAGCGTGCCCCGCGCGCCCGGCGCGGGCGCCCTGGCGCAGGCAGCCCGTGGCGCCACCCCCAGCCCCCCACCTTTTCAACCCCCCCAAACCTCGCCGTCCCGCCGGGCGCCTCTTAGCGCTGGCGCCGGCGCAGCCGCCCGTTCCGCGCCGCGCCCCCTCTTCTGCTCTTTGATGCCCCGCCAGCGCAGCTCGCGGGCCAGGGCGGGAAAGGCGGCCAGGATTATCGTCCCCCCCGCGCATCCTGCGGCCGGCCCCGGCTCCGCAGGCCCCCTGTTTGATTGCGTGCCGTTGGTTTGTCCATGCTGTGTGTACATTTCTTGCCAGTGTGATTGCGGCCGCGCGCAGCCGGTTGCCCGCATGCGCGCGTGTTCCCATCGATGACGAGGGGCCACGCCTGTGGCCGGCAGCTGCATGCGCCGCCCCCGCGGCCCCTCCAAGGATGGTGCATCCCACTAGTCCCGCCCGATCAGCCCCAGAGTCGTCTGCGGCCCCCGCCGTTTGCCCTGGTGGGGCTGCTTGCTCCTGCGTGCCGGCCTCGCGCCTGCGTTGCACGCACGTTAGCCCAGGTGCTTTGCTGGCGTAGCGCTTGTGTAATTGCACAGGGCGGTGCTGGAAAAAGTCGGCCTTCCTGGAATTGCATGCTCTTCAACAGACACCGCACCAACCTGTTGAGAATGGTATTGTTTTGACGGCAGGCCAACAGGCAGGGCCACGTGCCTGCATCGATCTCAATGGAAGTTGCCATGCAGGGCGTGTGCATGCGGCATGCAGCCTGGGGGCCCAGCTTGCGGGTTGCAGCCGCAGCATCAAGGGTCACCGGGTGCAGTGACAGTGACGGGGCAGGGCAGCGAGGCAGTGCAAGGGGCGCATTTTCAACCACTGCACTGGTGCGTGTAGCATTCGACATATTTTATTGTCGCACGCTTGTAACATTGCACGAGTGCGCTGACGCACGCTCAGGCGTGTCAGAGCGATCTACTGTCTGATCCCTCTCGGCATACAGCATCGCCACGCACGTCACACGGTCATAACTGAGGGATATCTCACCACATGCACGCGTGGCGCGTCCCCACAGCTCCCGTACACAAGCCGAACTCGGCGGCATGTGCCGCCCGCCACGCGGGCTGCAGCGCCGCCCGCCGGTGGCTGTCCCCCCCACGCGCCGCTCTGAACGACAGCAATGGCAGCCCTGATCAGCAGCAGCAACAGAAGCAGCAGCAGCAGCAGCAGCAGCAGCAGCGGGCGCAGGCGGGCCCGCGAGCGGCCAGCCCTGCTGCCGGCAGCGGCAGCCTTGACTTGCCATTTGAGACCGCCCTCGGCTTCTCGCAGCAGCAGCCAGAGCCCCGGAAACCCGCCGTCAAGGGAGTGGTGCGCAAGCTGTGAACAAAGGCATCTCCCTCTATGGTGTTGCACCTGTCACCGAGCACCCAACCCCCCCCCGCCCCGGTCCGCCCTGCGCCTCCACCCTCTTTTC
>NW_014007427.1:0-2417 GCF_000611645.1 Monoraphidium neglectum | reverse complement strand
CCCCCCCCCAGCTCCATCTTCAAGCACGACTCCCTGCGCATGAACTCCACCAAGTCCATGATCGGCCACCTGCTGGGCGGCGCCGGCGCCGTCGAGGCCATCGCCACGCTGAAGGCCATCGAGACGGGCTGGCTGCACCCCACCATCAATTTGGAGGAGCCCGATGCGGGCGTCCGCCCCGAGCTCGTGTGCGCGGGCGAGAAGCAGCGGCAGGACGTGGATGTGGCGCTCTCGAATTCGTTCGGGTTTGGCGGGCACAACTCGTGCGTGCTGTTTTCGAAGTACAAGGCGTGAGCGGGGCCAGAGGGCGTCTCGGCGTTCCTGCTGCGCCGGGGGGCGGCGTCCCGCTGCCTGGGTCGCGCGCCGCAGCTGCGGGGGCCCAAAGCTTGAGTCATGGCGGGGCGTCATTGTCTCAGAGCACTGCAGTTATCGATCAGGCCAGTGCCGCGCAGTCCATCACCTACCCACCACCCAACACGAGCCGCCGCGGCCGCCGCCGCCCTTTTTTCCGTTTGATACCGTTGGCGCCCGTCTTGCGGGTCTGATCTGATCTGATGTGATTTGTTTGGCACGAAACGCCGCCCGCGAGACGAGAGGAGAGTTGTGCGCCACGGCGCCGCATTGGCGCGCGCGTGCGTGCCCTGTTGGGGCCGCTGCCTGCGATCCCGCGTCCCCCACCGCCCCGATCCTTGTTCCTTGCAGACCCCACAAAGCAGCCCGGCGCACTGAATCCGTCTGCACTTGTGCTGAGGGTAACAACTGAGAAATTATTGCAAATGGAGCGAAACACATGCCTTGCAAAAGCGGCTCTTGCTGCCATGGGGGTACGCGGCAGCGCTGTACAAAGAAGCATGCAAAGAGCAAGGGCGTGACCAGAGTGTCTGCGCGACTGGTATGCAGAAGCGAGGAGCAAGAAAAGATGGAAGATCCTGAGATGAACCAGGTGCTGCAGCTGCCAAAACGACCGCATCAGCGCAACCACTCAAACACAACTCAAGCCAACCAAGAGGCCGCGCGGCGCGGCGCAACACAATGTGAGCAAAACACGCAACAAACTCAGCGTGCAAATGCAAGAGAGCAAGAGACTATCGAAACGCCGCCTCGGCCGCGCGACGGGGCCGCGCGATGATTCATCAAGCGAGGGAGGCTGCGGTTGAGGTCGCGTGCGCCTGCAGCAGCCGCGCATTCTGGTCGGCCAGCGCCCGCGCGCGCGCATCCGCCACCCATGCCGCCGCCGCGTCGGCCGCCTGGCTGCCGGCGGCGGCGCGGGACAGCGCGTCGGCGGCGGCGAGCAGGCGGCCGGCGCGGAGGTGCGCGCGCGCCTGCGAGCGCGGGGCGTGCGCGCGACGGGAGGGCATGAGACACGCGGAGAAGTGTTTCCATCCGCCGCCAAACATACAAACACTCATACATCAACACGCACAATGCTATCCAGATACACCACACAGACAGAATAGTGCAGCAGCAGCAGCAATGCCCCAGCAGAGCCTAGCGCCACAGAGCCTAGCGCCCGAGAGCCCGAAAAGCAACGACGACGCCACCCACCTTTGACACAGCCGCGTCAGCGCCGCCGCCCTCGGCGCCCGCGTCCGTCTTGAGGGCGGCCGCGGCGGCCGCGACGGCGTGGGAGACGATGCCGCCGCCGCTGCTTTCCGGGAAGTAGGCCAGCTGCAGCGTCGTCCTGGGACGAGGGGGAGCAGAGTGGCAGGAAGAACGTTGAGGCAGCATTGTGCAGGAGGCACGGAGAGACGAAGGCTTAGAAGGGTGGGGACGACGAAAGGGCTGGGTTTGGAGGCAGGGGGGCGGATGAAGGGGCCAGGGCAAAGTGTGGTACAATGCGTCTTAAGTCGGGGCCATCCTGGCATGGGGGTGCAAAGGGACGGCCCCGCTGGTGTGCACGCCGAGCAGGCCTGGCCGAACCTCCCATGAAATGAGAATGAGGCGACTGCGCGAGCGCCCGTCCGCCCGCGGGCTTCTGTGCGCCGCGGAAGCGCTCGGTGGGGTGCTCTCGGGTTCTTGGTCTCCCCACCTTGCGACCTTCTCGAACCGCGCCTCGAGTTGCGCCTTCGTGGGTAGGCCTGCGGGCCGGCGGCGGGCGATGTCGGGGGAGTGGAAGAGGAAGGTCGTGAGCCCGTCGTACGGGCCAGCATTCAGTGAGGCAACCGCATGGAAAAAGGCAGCCAAGAGAAGGCGCCCGGCTCGACGTGCGGCAGGAGGCTCGACGGGCGCCAGCGGCAGCAGAGGCCTCGGCTGAGCGGTCGGCGCGGCGTCTGAGGGGTGCGCATGTGAGCAAATGCGCTCGCGCGCTCGCACCCGACGCGGCGGCCTTTTCCGGCAGCGAGGCGACCACTGCGGCCACTACAGGGTCGTCTGGGCAGCCGCCCTGCAGCGCCTGTTGCGGGGGAAGAGCGGGGGGC
>NW_014007428.1:1927-3177 GCF_000611645.1 Monoraphidium neglectum | reverse complement strand
CCGCCGCCCGCCGTCCGCAGCCCCGCCGCTGCCGCCGCTGCCGCCGCTGTCGGCGCGGCCCGCGCCGCCGTCGCTCCGGAAGTAGCCCTCCGCGGCCGCGGCCGCCGCGGCGGCGGTCGAGGGCACGGGCAACGACGGCCCCGCGGCGGCGGCGGCGCCGTCCGCGCCGTAGGGCCCTGCGTCGTCGTCCGCGGCGAGGGGCTCCGCCAAAGGCGCCGCCAGCGGCCACGCGCCCTGCGCGCGCGGGAGGACAAAGGGTGGGCGTGTGAAAACGGCGCTGCGGGGCGGCCGCCTGGTTGGCAGGCGGGGGCCGCTTGTTGGCGGCGGTGCATGGCGTGCGGGCGGGGCGGCTGCTCATGGGGGATGGCAGGGTCGCGGGGTGGTGCAACGAGGCCCGGGCCAGAACTCAGGGCAGCATACATCAACACTTTGCGTTTTCGGTGTTTTGGCGGTTGCACGAACGACATCAGACAGTCGACCGGTGACAGCACGTTGCACGGCAGCAAGGCCCACCGCACCACACCGCAGCATACCACGGCGCAGCCGACAGAAGCAAAAGAAGGCCACGAAAGCAGAGAGGCGCGCGGCACGCATCTGACGCGCCGCAGCGGCGGCTAATTACACACACACACACACACACACACACACACACACGCACACGCGCGCACGCGCGCGCATGCGAGCGCGCCCACGCGCGCGCAACGCGCGAAGTCTCACGTATCCTCCGGGGGCGTTGAGGAGGGTCAGAACGTCTGGCGTGTGGGGCCGCGGCTCTAGGGCGGAGTGGAGCAGGCCGCCCGGGGCGAGGGGGTCTCCTGCAGCTGCGGCGGCCAGAAGCTCTGCGGCGCCTGGGGCAAGGCGGGGTAGGGGAGAACCAGGGAGAAGGGGGGGGGGTGTTGCGTGTGGTCATGTGGCGCGGACAGAGTAAAGGTGGCCGGAAGTGCGTGAGTCGCCGGTTCATGCGTGTGTGCATGCACGCGCGCACGCGCGTGTGTGTGTGTGTGTGTGTGTGTGTGTGTGTGACAGCACGAGCGGCGAAGGCCGTAACATGACACCTAGCGACATCAGTGCGTGTCCGGCCCGCCCTCCTGTTTGACATTTATGCAACATCTTGTTTCGCACCTGAAGCATCCGGCCGCAGGGGGTGGGCGGCTGCCGCCCCAAAGGCCCCGCCGGCGCCGGCGCCGCCGCGGCCGGCGGCGTCCCGCCGCGCAGCCGCCTTGCGCTGCAGCCCCGGGTAAGGCGATCGC
>NW_014007428.1:0-1167 GCF_000611645.1 Monoraphidium neglectum | reverse complement strand
CTGCAGCCCCGGGTAAGGCGATCGCCCTGCCGCACCACCCCCCTGCGGCGCTCCCTCGGCCGCCGCCGCCGCCGCCGCTGCGCTGTCCGGCGCGCCCCACGCGCGGTGGGCGGCCGACACCGCGGCCGCAGCCGCGGCCGCCGCCGCCGCGGCCGCCTGCGCGGCGGCCGACTGCGCGGCAACCTCCATCTCGTGCGCGAGCAGCTGCCTGGAAGCTGCCCGCCTGTCCTGCTCCAGCAGCTGCGCCAGGCGCGCCCCGTATTCAGGGGAGCCGGGCGGAAGCCGCCGCCGCGCGCGCCGCGGGCGCGTATTGCCGTCGAGGCCGTCGGGCGCCCCTTCATCTCCCACAGCGGAGACAGAGGCGGCGCCCAGGCTGTCGCCGAGTTGCAGCAGGTCGGGGGGGCGCCACTTGGGGTGGCCCCGCCGCACCGCCGCAGGGTGGTGGCGCTGCTCCGCCGCGCCCGCAGGCCGCCGCCGCTCGCCGCCTTGCGCCCCCCCGTTTGCCGCCGGCGCCGGCGCAATCGGCTCGGGCTTCACGGGCGGCGGCCCCGCCGCGGCCGCCGCGCCCGGCGGCCCCTCGCTGCCGCTGCCCGCGCCGCTGCTGCCGCTGCAGTCGAGGCTGCTGCCAGTCACCAGCCCGTCGCACCAAACCACGCCGTCCGACCGCCGCCGCGAATTCCCGGTCGGGCTGTCGCGGGCGCGGCGGTTGAGATACAGCGACCCCTGCAGGATGAGTAATAGGACAGGATCTATCTCGACCATCCCGTCCTCGTCCTCGTCGTCGATCTGAGGGTAACCGCCGCCGTAAGCGCCGTAACCGCCGTAACCGCCGTGGCCGTCGCCGCCCCAGCCGCCGCCGGGCGCCGCCCACGGCGCCGACGGCAGCGGCGTCGCGGCTGCCGCCGCGGCGCCGCCGGGAAGCCCGGGGAAGGAGAAGCTTCCCGAATGAGGGTCCAGCGCGCCGCCGCCGCCGCCGCTGGCGGCGGCAGGCGGGCCGATGTCTGCGCCCCAGTGGGGGCCGAAGCTGCCGGGAAGGTGCGGGGACAGGCTGCGGGGGTAGCCCAGGGGGCCTGCAGGCGCCAGGTGCGGCACCGCCGCCGCGGCGGCCGCGGCAGCTGCGGCGGCAAACACGGGATGGTGCTGTTCCGCCGCCGCCGGCAGCAGCAG
>NW_014007429.1:1231-2870 GCF_000611645.1 Monoraphidium neglectum | reverse complement strand
GCCGCGTGGCGCGGAGGGGGGGGAGGGGGGGTCAGACAGAACAGGAGAAAAGTCTGCGGCGCGGCGCAGGGGGTGACGCCAAACAGACCTTTGGAGGGGGGGAGGGTCAGCCTCCGAGCTGGGGCGGCTGCGGGCGTCCTTGAACCCCAGAAAGCCGGCCGGCCGCCGCCCTCGTCGCGGCCGCGCGAGCGCCGAGCGCGACGTGGCTGCACTCGCGTGCGCAAATCGTGCCATTGTGCTACCCCTAATCCGTCGCCCCACCCCCGCTCTCCACAACCACCACCGCCACCGTCGCCACCGCCACCACCCCCCAGCTTTTTCTCCACGCTCTTCTTGCGCGCCGCCAAGATGCACCGGGCGCGCGGCGGCGGCAGCATGAGCCTGCTGCCGCTGGTGCCCGGCCGCCCGGCGACAGGTGCGCGCAGTCGAAAACCTACATTGGGTGCGGAAAGGGCGACGGTGGGCGGGCGACGCCCGCACGCCTTGAAGCGGCCGCGCGTGTTACACTGGGGTGCCTTTGCCTGGCCGAACGCAGGATGACGCGCCCACGCCCAAAAAATTACGCACACAAAGCGCGCCCTCACAACTTTTGATGCACCCGCGCCCCGTTTGTCGACTCTTTTTAAACCAGGCACATCCCGAAAGGCCATCGATATGAGCAAATACCAGACGCTGTCAGAGGACCAGAAACAGCGCATCGCGCTCGTGCTGGCGCAGGTGCGCGCGCGCGGCCGGACGTGCGGGTGCAACTCTCGCTGTGTGTGTGTGTGTGTGTGTGTGTGTGTGTGTGTGTGTGTGCATGCGTGTATGTGCGCATGCATATGCTTGCATACTGGTAAGGAGTGACATGGGCCTCTGCCACGCTCTAGTGCGCCCGCCGCCGCACCCCTGCGGCCGTCGCAACCCCTTTCCTGCACACCACAACCCGCTTCCCTTTCCGCAACGCGGCCCGCCCCGTCAGCGTGAGAAGCTGGAGGCAGCTGTGGCGGCCCCGGGGGAGCTGGGCACCGAGGCGGTGGAGGAGTTTATGTCCATCAGCGACGGCCAGGTGCGCTGGAAACTGATAACTGATGTATAAACAGTATGAATATATATGTATATATATATACATATGTATGTATAAATATTGAAACTGAATGAAAGCAGGGCTCCCTCAGGCTGCATAGGTTTGGGCACGCGCCGCGCGGGCGGCGCGGGTGTGGTCCCACAGGGGCGGCGCGGCGGCGGGCGCCCGGCGTCGCACATCCAGCCGCGTGACCGCGCGGCGCCAATTTTGGGCCCACCCAACCCATTTTGGGTGCAACCCGGGGGGTTTGCGGGAAGGACGGGCGCAATTGAGGAGGACGGCAACCTGAACCCTCCCGGCCTCTCCTGTGCGCCCCCATCAGCCCGCCCGCTCTCACCAACCCGACCCCTTCAGTTGGTACTCGAGGCGCCCCCGCCATCGCTGTCGCCGTCGTCGCCGCCTGCGGACGGCCCCGGCCCCTACCGCGCGAACCCGAAGCTGTCCATCACGCGCATCGGCTCGAGGTGCGGCGCCGCAGGGCCGCGCGCGGCGGCGGGGCCCGGCTGCACTTTGGCGGCCGCGGCCCTCACACACCCCCCCCCCCCGTCACCCTGTGCGCGGGCCGTTTTGTTT
>NW_014007429.1:0-779 GCF_000611645.1 Monoraphidium neglectum | reverse complement strand
CCGTCACCCTGTGCGCGGGCCGTTTTGTTTCGGAACGTCAAGCGCCGCCGCCGCCACTCCTCGCCCCACCGCCTGCCGCGTTGCGCGGCGGCGTCTGGAAAGCGCGGCGGTCAGCCACATGCAGCCACCCTTCCATTGTCTGAAACCCAAACCTGAGCCACACGCCTCCTCAATCGCCCAGATCTGTCATCTCCCTGAGGCAGTCCTGGGTCTCAACTGAACTCCCTGACTAAACCCAGTTCCCAACCGACTCACCAGCCAATTGATGTGTCAACACATGCGCATGCAGTCAGATCCAACGTATGCGAACGTGCTGTTCCTAAAACCTGAACCCTGAAACCCCAGGGCGTACCCCAAGGTCCTGGAGGAGCTGGCCCCCCAGATCAGGCTGCAGCTGGCGCAGGCGGAGGACGCGCGGCGGTTCGCGCTGGAGGCAAACAACGACCCCTTGCTGCAGCGGTGGGCGCCGCGGCATGTGCTCGTGCATGTGCTTATGCTCATAGACCCTGGACGGGGGGAGGGTGGGTGAGGGGATGTGTTTGAGCTTGCATTCTGCAGGCTCTGCCCAAAGGGGTGGGTTTTACCCAGGTGCGTACGAATTGCACAGGGATGTTGCAGGCCTGTGGGCTTGCGCACGTGTTTGTTCACAAGTCTCTTTTGGGGTGGCTGGCGCCAAGGGCCGCTGCCCGCGGCCCCGAGCGCTTGCCAGCCTGGCCGCTGCTCGCCAGCGCCCCGAGGGTCTGTGGATGGGCTGAGCGGTGAGGGCCAGGGTGCGGGGG
>NW_014007430.1:0-2418 GCF_000611645.1 Monoraphidium neglectum | reverse complement strand
ACTGAGAACAGCAGTCGTATCTCAGCGATTTTGCTCGCCCTGCATGACATTTTGCTAGCATCCTCCTCACCCCCAGTTACTCCCCTCCCGCAACGACAGGATCACTTCGGGCCCCAGGCCACTTTCATCAACGTCAACACCACCGACCCCGCAGACCCGCCTGGCATGGACTGGCACGTGGAGCGCGTGGATGACATCATCCCGACAAACTTGTATGACGCATTCGTGGCGACACGGCGCCAGCGGCTGGCGGGCGGGGGCGCTGCACCTGGGGGTGGAGGAGGGGGCCGCCCAGGCTGCGCTGGGGGCAGCGGCGCGGGCGGTGGCTACGGGGGCTGCGGGGCACTGCCTGAAAGGGGGTTTTATGGCAGCTGATCCCGGTTTGCGATGCGGGGGCCCCAGAGCCGCATCCGCGAACGAGCGGGGTTTTAGGATGGTGCAGCCCGCTCAAGCTACAATTCGGCTGCTGGCCACCAAGTGATGGGCCATAGAACACCATTGCAATTCAATCTCACGGGCTGTCCTGAGCACGGTGCTGTGGCGTGTGTATGCTTGTGTACAGCCAACCCATTATGGGCCAGCACACTGGGACTTGGATCTTTATTAGATCTCTATCACTTCCATTGCAACCTGCAATTGCCGCAGCACTGTGGTCGTGATTGATTTAGCTCCTATTCTGCCCTTTGATCAGTAGCACAGTGCGCTGCTCCCTGATGCAATAGCTGCAGCATGCTTGCGTCTGCGGGGTGCACCCACTTGGTGCGGCTTCTCTGCGTGGGTTGTAGCAACCATGGGGGGCGCACAGGTCTGCAATGCCCTGGTCGTCACGCATGGCGCGACAAGGTTCACCCAGCGCAGACCCCATTTGCGGCATTATTTTGACGGATTATTTTATCTGTAGTTGCGGCACTTGAAATTTTTAGTGCTCTGAGGATAGGCACCCCATTGTGTGAGCCATGGCCAGCGCTACTGGCTGCAGGCGTAGGCCGGGAGAGTGCCTGTTTTGATTCGTATCGGCAAAATTGGCTACTCTTCATGCCTGGGCCATTACGTGCTCACATCAGCAATCGTAGTTTTTTAAACTCTCTTCCCGTGTTGCAGCAGCGTCCGCCTCACAGGTCCCTTCATGCAGCGTGGCAGGGCCAGGCACAGTCCCCGCGTTTGCAGGGGTCGGGCGTGTTCCCCATGCCATATTACATTTCACCATGTAAAACAGATGTCAGAGGCTTGCATTCGCCTTCCTGTGTGGATGAAGGTTGTGCGCTCCAGAGGTGGCTGCTGTGGGCCTGTTGGGCCTCTGGCAGGGTTCTCGCATCATGGCTGAACCCCCGAGGTGTTCTGGTTCGATTGACCACAATGGCCTTGTCGGCGGTCAGAAGCTCACGACACGGTTGCTTTCAAGAGTCCAAAGTAACTGGCCTCCATGCCATGTTGAACCACGGTGGCTGAAGTGCCAGTCCGTGCTTTCACCATCAATATGAACGGCAGTGCTGCAGAGCGGTATGCAGTTCTCGACCACCACTGGCGAGCACCACTAACACTTGAGAAAGGCCTCTCGCTCACACTTATCCACCAGCGTCGCGCACCTAATCACCCACACTGTCGTCATGATGGACATCCTGTACACATCTACCCCTGCCATGGGGGATTCCACTCCTGGCTTACTGCCGGCGCTGCCTGTTGGCACTGCCTGCAAGCTGGTTGACCGCGTCGGTACTGATTTATACGTGCTGGTTTTGTGAGGTGTATACGTCAGGGCTACATAAGTGTTGTGGTCTGCTGTACTCGTGCTTGTGTACAGGCTTTGAGTTTCCGGGCAGCTTCTTTCGGAAGATCTGCACCTCTGCGGTACCTATGATAGAGAGTTGTCGACTTCCATGTTTCTGTAAATAATCTGCTTAAAGAGGATCAGGGTCAGGCCAAGCGCCCTCGCCCTACAGATCCACATACCGTAATGTGTCATCTGCGGTGAAAATTTTGTCACTTGGACGTCGCTTGTGTGCCCCAGAAATCCAGCTGAACGCGCACAGCACCGGTCCCCCGCGGCGGCTGGGGTGCGGGACCAGCGGCGGCGTTGCGCAGTGCAAGCGTAGGCCGCCGCGATGGTGGGCGGCGAGACAATAGAGCGCAAGCTCCGCCAGATCTACGATGCCTTTGACAGCAGGAACCCAAAGGTGCGCGATAGGCCGCCGCCCTGCTTGCGCGACGGCGGTCGCCGTACAATGCCATGCGGCGCACCCTGAGCACTCCGCGGCGTGCGACGAATCGGCTTTCGTAGAGCATCGCTGCTCGCAGCATCCGCTGCGGGCGCCCCCGCCCAGCCGCTGCTCAGTTCCAAGCCCGCTCTGACTTCATATGTTACAGCCCGGGCGCTCTGCACACATGCTAGGACAGGTGCCACCATCAGGCCCCTTGCCC
>NW_014007431.1:0-2420 GCF_000611645.1 Monoraphidium neglectum | reverse complement strand
GTGCGTTTGGGCGGAGCCGTAGCAGCCTTCGCCCGCCTGCTCTGCCCTTGCCGCCTCGCTTGCGTCTCTGTCCTGTTTCGCCCTTGTCTGTCGCAGATTGCCAATCAGAGAGACTCTTTGCCTCGATGCAGCACCATCAACCCGCCCGCGACCCGCCTCCCTCCCGCCACCCTCGACGCGCCCCGCCCGCCCTGCAACCCCCGCAGGCCCGCTCGCGTTCCCGCTCCCGCGACCGCCGCGCGCCGCGCCGCCGGTCTGCGAGCAGCAGCAGCCGCTCCAGCTACAGCCGCAGCAGCAGCAGCGGCGGCAGCAGCCGCTCGCGCTCGCGCAGCAGCAGCAGCAGCCGCAGCCGCGGGCCGCGGCGCCGGCGGAGGAGCCCGTCCAGCAGCCGCAGCCGCTAGCAGTTGCGCGGCCCCCTGCCCCCTTGGGGCGGCCGCGCGCGGGTTGCTTTGGTGGCGCAGCGCGCGCCGGCCTGCCAAAAGAGCACACAGTTTGGCGGGGCAGCGGATTTCCTGCGACTCTGGAGGCTGTCCCATACCGTATGCAGACACCTTCCCCTGACACGTTCCTCTGGCACTCGATTTGTGGCGGCGCTCTGCCCCGCAACCGCGCTTGCATGCAAATGAATGCAACACGTTTTCTTGTTACTTGCTGCGTGCCAAAAAGGAAGATCCCGCAGGTGTGGTGGGCGAAGTCAAGCGCGGCGGTGGGGCGGCGGCAGGGCCGTCGAAAGCCGGGGAGGAGGGAGCAGATAAGGAAGACGCCGGGCCAGGCCAGGGGCGCGTCGCAGGCAGGGGGTGCGGCCCCCAGTCGAGGCTGGCCCCTGGCCCGCGAGGCCATAGGAAGAACCAAAAGCGAGCCGGGCGCTCACAGCCGCACGGGCATCAGTCATCAACGGGAGGAGCGGGGGCAGCGAAGGCGACGCCCTGGGGTTAGGGTAGGCGGGAGATCGAGGGGTGCGCGGAGTGCCTGTGAAGGAAACGCCGGCTAAGGGAGTGCTGCGATAAAGGGCCCGAATCGGCCGCCCTCGATCAGGGGGGCGTGGCTTGCCGGTGAGGGCAGGGGCTTGGCTGCAACGTGCAGCCGGCAGGGAGTGTGCAGTGCATGGCTGTGTGGGGGGGGCGCCGGGAGCAAATGGCGCGCGCATGTGTTGTGGAAGGAACGGATGGGCGGTTGCGGCTAGTCAACACGGCTGCGCTGGTCAAACTCTTTCGGTGGTGCTCTTGCCTGCGACAACCGGCAGCCGCCGGCGTCCGGCAGCGGCCGGGCTGGGGATGCCATCAAGCTGGGGTGCAAGAATCAAAAGGCAGTCCGAGGGAGGCACAATGGTACGGTCCAGTTGTGTGAGCGTGAACACTCTCGCCCGGCAAGGATGGGCAAACACTCGGTCCCCACATCAATCTGGCGCAACTGTGAGCACATCAGCACGCGGGCTGCTGCGAAGCGCCGCCGAGGCGGCGGCCGCGCGCTGCGTTTCAGGCAGCGCCGCCCTCAACGCATTTCAATCTTTGCATTGCTTCCTTTAGTGTCGAGCGGCCCCCCATTGAGAAAATCAATTGGTGGGAGTATGGGTGCCCGGGCCAGCGCCGCTCGCGCTCGCATCAACCCACAGTACATGTAAATAAGTGCCGCTTGCAAAGCCAAAAACGGTTCCCTTGGGCCAAACTAACGTGCGCGCTCGCGCGCAGTGCCGAGAAAACGACATACGTGCTTGGTCCCGGCTGCGCGCGTGCAAAGGCTGCTGGACAAAAGGGGGGACAGTTATTGACCAGCGTCTGCGTACAAACGGCCATCGACAGTCTCTGGATAGGTGTACGGCATAGGACAAGCAGTGCAGACTCGCAGTCGAGAGTTGACTGGGTCTTGACCATCCCTGATGAAGGGTGGCCCCGTTCTCCCAGGGCAAAAAGCGTCTCCCAACAACACACAAAGCGCTCCGCTTCAAACTGCAAACCACCACTGCAAGCCGGCAGCCGGCGGCGCCCGTACCGTACGCAGGCGCCGCGCGGCTGGCGGCTTGGTTATCAAGCTCTCCTCTCGAGCAATCGGTGCATGAAACCAGTCCAAAGGGCCAAGGCACGACACAGCGCGCGCGGCAGCCAGACGGAAGTGCCACGCCGCGCCATCCGCACGGCCCGCGGGTCGCCGACGCACAGCGCGGCGCCCCGCCGCCGCCGCAGCGGCCGCGGCCGCCGAGCGCGCGCGGGGCGGGGAGCGCGGGTCTTTCGCCGTCGGCGCTGCCCGTTAATCCGTCGTGGCCCGTAGGGGCCGTGGGGGTTTGCCCCATCATTGCCTGTTTATGTTGGTGCGGCGCTGCTCTCACGACGGATCTCTTCCAAGACCTCCCCCACCAGGCGCGTGAGGCTGCTGGTGCCCTCCCGCGCGGCCGCTGCGTCCGCCCGGACCGCCGCGGCTGCGGC
>NW_014007432.1:0-2423 GCF_000611645.1 Monoraphidium neglectum | reverse complement strand
GTAACAAATCAAATCAAATCAAATCAAAGCCCTGTTGTTGTTTCACACCGGTTGGTCACAGTGGCGGGAGGAGTCTAGCTGGCCTAGACGAATGTAACAGAGCAAAGAAAAAAAAAAGGGTTTTGCGACGCGCACTCTCTCAAAACCGCTCTGTTTGTATTTCTGCAGCGTGATTTCGGTTTGATTCACAGTATGTTGGGTACCTTCCACACTGGGGGGCTAGTCTGAAGTTAGCCCGTGTTGTTGGTCACACTGGTTGGTCTCAGTGGCGGGAGGAGTCTAGCCGGCCTAGAAGAATGTAACAATGCAAAGCAAAGCAAAGCAAAGCGCATTTTTATGAAACCGATTGGTCACAGTGACAAGAGGAGTCTAGCTGGCCTAGACAATTGAGGTCAATGGGGTCGGGGATTTGAAACATTTTTTGGCGCGGACAGTCTGACAAACTGGAACGCAGTGCTGAGCGAGGCGCCTGTCCTTGCGCTCCAGAGGCTATTGCACTCTGTCATACCTGCACCCCTGAGCATTGATTGCCGTGCAGGTGCACAGCCATTGCAGCAGCAGCAGCAGCAGCACCAGCAGCACCAGCAGCACCAGCAGCAGCACCAGCAGCAGCACCAGCAGCAGCACCAGCAGCAGCACCAGCAGCAGCACCAGCAGCAGCACCAGCAGCAGCACCAGCAGCAGCAGCAGCAGCTGTGCTGCTGCCGGCTGCCGTAGGTAGGACTCTTCCAAACTGCGGCCACTCCGTGGGCGAGGCTATCGGGCGCAATGGGCGCCTGTGCACAATGGGCTCCGGGTGGGCTGGCAGTCCAGACAGATGCATATGGTTACAACTCAACACCACCGTACCACAGCCCTTCTGCTACCCAAGAATGGTAGGCCTGGTGCTGAGGGGCTAAGCGCGATGCGTGCGTGCTCAGATGTAGGTCAGATGAGACAAGCAGTGTATTTGAGTGTCCCGCCTTGCATAAATCTGAGCTTGCCTAGATCATGCAGCGCGGCCCTTACACCGCCGGCTGGGCCTCCGAATGTGTAAAGAGCAAAGCGGCGCAGGAGCCGGCAGTGAGGTCCGCTGGGGCGAGCGAGTCCCAGGGTTGACCTCGCCTTGACACCAGAAACAGCATGCAAGGCAGATAGCAAGCTTCCTTTTGTTGTTGAGTTTTGCGTTTCAAGCACGCCGCCGCGGCCGCCGCCAGGCCCAGAGCGCACAGCGCAGTGCAGCAGCAGCCACTCGGGCGCGGCCCCGCCGCCGCCGCCGCCGCCGCCGACGCCGCCTAGGGCTGCAAAGTAGTCCTGCAGCGCCCGCACCCCCCCCCCTCCGGCGCCTGGCCGTCGCTCTCAAACACCAGCCGTGCTCGCTTGAGCGGAGGGCCTCCCACGCCCGCGCCCGTCCCACGCGCGAGGCCAACGAAGGCCAGCAATTTCACGTGTTGAGCGAGCACCAGCGTGCCTGTCCCCACAAGCAAGGCGGCTTCTCACCGCTCGGCCTGCCCAAAAACAACACGCGCGTTGCTGCTATCCATCCCAAAGCCCAGGCACGCAGGCGGCGTCGCCGGAGCCGCCGCCGCTGGCCCGGTCGAGGAGTGGCGCCGGCTCACTGAGGCACACCTCGCATAGTCGCCCGAGCCGGCGTCCCTCGCGAGCCGTGTCGCAGCGGCCCCTTCCGGCAGCGGCGCGGGAACGCGAGCGTCCAAGCGGCACAGCACGACCTCTCGCAGGCCGCCCCGCACGCCGACGCCGCGCGGCCAGCCCGCCGCCCCAGCCGCTGCGGGCGCGCTCTCGGTCGCGGCGGCGATAGCCGCCTCCAGCGCTGACGCCGGCACCAGCACGGCGTCTCCAGCCCCCGCGCCGCCGCCGGCATTGACAGACGGCTGGCTGAGCATCGCGCCGCCGCCGGCCGCCGCTGGCCCCCGCGTCCCCCCATGGCCAGCCCTCGCCGCCATCGTCCGGCGCTGGCGACTAAACCGCCGTCGTGTTTGGCGACAATTCGCCCGCCCGGAGGTGAGGCTGCGGCACTTGACTCAAAGTTCTCTCATCTTTGCCACCGAGTGCCCGGATCATTGCACGCTGTACCTCTCTCAGTGTTTTCCCCGCCCGTGCCAGCCTTGTCAGCCTTCGCCCCTTGCGTTGCGCCGCCGCCATAATTGCCACCGCGGTGACCGCTCTCGCCCCTGCCGCCGCTGCCAGCGGCGGTCGCACGCACCCTCATGAGGGTGGATCTGAGCCCAAGCATCCGCTGCCATGCGCGCCGGCTTAACCAGGCCCTAGCTCCAGCTGCACGCCACGCACCCTCATCCTGGCCCCTTGAAGGACTGCAGCACATACTGCAGACAGAGACGGATGCAGAGGGCACAAGTTGGGATTAGGATTAGGATTGTTACAAGATCCCGCGGTCGCCCGCTCCTTCAGCCATCCAGGCTCAT
>NW_014007433.1:0-2423 GCF_000611645.1 Monoraphidium neglectum | reverse complement strand
TCTCTCCTCCGCGGCCCCGCCCCCCAGACCAAGACCTTGGTCAGTGCCCTGGAGAAGGTGGGCGCGGCGGCCGACCGCAAGGTCCTCCTCATCCTCGACAACTGGGACGAGTCCGTCGTCCGCGCGGGCCGCAACGTGGAGAAGCTCTCCATCAACACCGCGGACAGGCTGCAGGTGTTCGACGTGCTCAACGCCGACGTCCTCGTGTTCGAGAAGGCTGCGATCGCCAAGGTCAAGGAGCTCTACGCGCCCTCCGCCCCCGCCGCGTCCGACGCCTGAATTGGGGCGGCGGACGGCTGGGTCTGAGCGGCGATTCGAACGACGGGCTCGGGGTTTTGTGTAACGCGCATCGATCTATGACGGCCAGGGCGGGGCTGGGCGATGAAGCCCAGCATGCGGTTGAGGGGAGGGTCAGCTTTGAATGAGACGCGAGTGGTGGGCAGCGTGTCAGTGCAGCGTTATCGGCCGAACAAGGAGCGTCGTGAAACTGCGCGCCTGCATTGATGTGACATGTGACATTGGTATCCCGACGTGGGGGAGAGGGGCGCGGGAGCGTGCGCGCACGCGGTCAGTCTGGGGCCTCCGACATTTAACAGCAAACCCAGCTGGCCTGCCCCATTGTTGGACAAGGCTGTCAGAGCACGCGGACCTGCAGCGACACAGCAAACAAGTTCATAGCCGTTGTAGAGCTGGCTGCATCAAACGTATGCCCGGGGCCGCCCACGATATAACGGCACAACGCAACACGCTGCCGCGCGCCTGCGACCTCACCAACCTGGCCTCGAATGGCGCGAATCTGCCATGGACGACGGCCTCACACTGCGGCCATGCCACCCTGCCCGCCCACCCCAAACAGCCAGCGCGAAAACTGAGAGCTGATGCTGCAGACCTGACCTGTCCGGCTGCCTAGCCCCTGTCAGACGTTGCACCCTGGATGCACCTTCAAAGCTAGATTTTCGCCTGTTGATTCCTCCCCCTCCCAGCCTGCGCTCGCTGTGTGTAACCCCACCTGCCAATGATTAGGAGCTGAAAAGGCAGTCAGATCTGCACTCACGACTCGCAGCAATGCATCGGACCGCAGGCGTGAATTGGCGCCGCTAATAGCCTGTTGTTCCAGCCTGAAGCGGCGCGATGCCCGCTGCGCACCGACCAAACACTTGTAACATGGCCAGAGGCGCTGACACGGCAGTTGACCAGCGCGTGTGCTCTGACTCGACCCATGCGAAGCAAATTGGCGCGTCCAGGCCAGGCACAGGGAGGTGCGCGTGCCCAGCGCACGCGCAACTTAACGCAACCCAGACCCCAAGGGTGTGAGAGGTCAAGGGAGAAAGTGGCGTGCGCATGCCGTGGTGGCTGTGCCTGGAGGTGGCTGCAAGTACATTGAGGGCAGGCCCGCCAACGGTGGATGTGAGAAAAAGCATATATCAGGGAGGCAGGGTGGCAGCTTTGTTGCACTGCAAGCCCCTTGTGCCTGCAATCAGTACCGCAGTGAGCAGGTTGCTGTGGTGTTTTTTGGCTGTTGTGTTTTTTGGGAAGAATGGCGGCATGATACAGGGGCTGAGGTGAAGCTGTAAGGTGCGCCGACGGCACGTGCCCAGAGCCCAATGCCAACTGCAAACAATCACGGCAGTGCAATAACCAGCCGTAATAAGAAGGTGCGGGCAAGTGCAGGCGTGAGGCGCAAGCAGGTACCTAACATTGGCTTCAACACGGCCGCACATGAGCGCGCGAAAGATGGCGTCATGCACCAGCGTGGGCGCAGCGAGTGGCGACATGGCGGCGGCGCTGCCTCTGAGGGCGCTCCTCGAGCGCGGGCGGAGGCGGCCCCCACCCGAGGGCGGGATTTGAGGTGCGGATGGCGAAGCTCGTCGGCTGCTCTGGGCTGATCAGGTCCACGTCGCGTCAGGGCGGGCAGAACGCCAAGGCTTGCTTCACTGACTCATAGACCTAGGGTTTGGGTGCAGTTGGGGGCAAGGGGGGGGGGGTGGGTGGAGCGAGCAGGGGTCAGGGCATCGCAGTCAGTGGCGGCGCCCGCGTTGCAACGTTCAGCAGGAGGTCCAGACCGCAAAACAGACCCGAGCAGAAAGCCGTGGCGCCGCCGACACTCATTGATGCACCAGGCACCGGGTATCAGATGCTTTTTTCCAACGCGGCCATGGTCGGTCGCCCTCCAACGCCGGGGTCTGCCCCGGGAAGCACGCACCCAGAAGCTGAGCGCCGCGTTGGGCAGCGCCTGCAGCACGCTGGGCCGTATCCCAGCAAAGAAGCCACCCAGCCCCCCATGGTTGGCGTAGATGCTCCGCGCCACCACTGCGATCCGCCCCACCGCCGCCGCCGACCGCGCGCGCAGCGACGGCGCCGCGAGCCGCGCCGCCGCGCCGCCGCTGCAGCGCCCGGGCATGGCCGCTGTCGCGGCGGTGGCC
>NW_014007434.1:0-2425 GCF_000611645.1 Monoraphidium neglectum | reverse complement strand
GGGTTGATGCTTGGGGCTGCTGCAGTTTGACCAGTGTGCTCTTACATTGAAACTTCATGCGGCATGCGTCACACACATTGACAGACGCGCATGCGAACATGCCGATGTGACACCATGACAGATTGCATGGGCATGCGTTGCACACGCGTCCCACACACCCACCCACCCTCCCACAACTGTACACACACAAACGCACGCACCGGTGCGCTCGCGGATGTCCTCGCCCATGCCAGCCATCTCAGCAATACCACCGGCGTTGTCAGAGATGGGGCCGTAGCTGCAGAGACGCAATGCAAAAGCACGGGAAGAGATGTTGCATGTGACTGTGTGTGTGTGTGTGTGTGCGTGCGTGTGTACGCATGTGCCGGCGCAGAAAGCGATGGCAGCGGCTTGAGACTCGAGAACAGGGCAGCTGCGCAGTGACAAGCGCATGCGGGGGCCATCACATACAGCACAGCCGCTGCCCCATGGGCATCGCCGCGGAGTGGCTGCACACTCATCAAAGCAGGTCATCACAAGGGGCAGCAAAACCTGGTGCATGCACACGAGCGGTGGTCGGCGACTCACGCATCGATGGCGAGGCCGGTGGAGAGGGTGGACAGCATGCCCAGCGCGGCGCAGGCGATGCCAAGCATGCCGCCCAGGCTGGGGGGGTTCAGGTTGGGTGGCGGGCCGGGTGGTTTGTTGGAAGGTTGGGCGATGGGGGTGGCGGGCAGGCCGGGAGGGCTGGAGGAAGAGCTGCGGGGGATGGTGGCCCGCAGGCCGCATTCCACAGGCGGGCGGGGCCTGGGGTCAGGCCGCGCGGGACCGCCGGAAGCCGCCCCAGGGCCTAGGCAGCCAAACTCAGGCGCCACGCCTGCGCGCGAAACCCAGGGAGAACCAACAGGAGCGGCCGCACTTGAACACACCCTCTGACCCCTGTCGCCATGCACCCACCCCCACGCCTACACCCCCCCGTCGATGAACGTGACACTCACGTGTTGCCGACGTAGATGCAGATTGCGATGACGAAGCAGGGGATGATGGTGGACTTGTAGCCCAGGGCCAGGCCGAAGATGATGTCGGTGGCGGGGCCGGTGCGGCACGCGTCGGCCACGTCCTGGTGGCAGAATGAAAGGAAATGGAGGTGGTGGTGCCGGGAAGCTTCCCGATGACAATGGCAGGCAGGTCATGGTAAGGGCTCGCACACCTGCACATGCGTGCTGCTTCCTTGCACGAGAGATGGCGCACAGCGGGCACTTCAGTGCGCGCACATACGCAAACATTCACTTGCACACTCATACACACATGCGTGCACACACACAATTAGTGTCTCATACACACACACACACACACGCACACATCTGCACTCGTGCGCACGGCCCCAACTGCACGGGCTTGTAGCAGTTGGAGGTGCAGAACTCAGTCTGCAGCACACACACACACACACGCGCGCGCGCCGGCGATGGCGCGCCTGCACGGGCTTGTAGCGGTTGGAGGTGAAGAACTCGGTCTGCAGGCCAATGGCCAGGCCGCCCCACAGGCCGGCGGCCACGCACACAAACAGGTACCAGTTCTTGACGATCTGGGCGTCAAGATCAGGGTTCAGGGTTGTGAGGGTCAGGGGATGCTTTTGGGGGGGGGGGAGAGAGAGCCTCCGGGGGTGCGGGGTGGTGGGGTTGGTACGTTGCGTTTGTGGAGTATGCATGGGGCCCTTGAGCCTGACCCCACTGCCAGCACACTGCTGCTGCAGCAGAAACTACTATTCGTGCGTGAGAAGGCCGGGGAGAGCACAAAGATCCACTTGGATGTGAAGGACGTGACATGTGTGTGTGGGCAGCCCTGGAGGATGCTGTCCACACAGTGGTGTCCTGTGCGTTCCATGGGCGGGCAGGGGTGCGGAGTTGATGATGCTGGAGGCGGGGCCACACCTTGGTGTCGAAATCCTTGGTGGGGTCGTGGCTGGGCACGGCGATGTCAAAGGTAGGGGGCAGGAAGTAGTAGGCCACCGCGAACGAGATCTGCGGAAGGGGTGCGACAAACACGGGAGCCCAGTTGGAGAGCGCGAGGGGAACGCGCGCCGGGGGCTTGCGGTGTTGGCAGAGGGCGGTGCAATTTCACAATGACTCATGCTTGTGCAGCAGCTGAAGGATTCCAGGCCTGGCAAGGACAGTGAGCCCGTGTCTTTGCTGCCGTCGGAGCGCCAGGAGAGACACCCTCGCGGTCGTCACGGCCGCCGTAGGCGCCGCACATCGTCAATGATCTCGTCGTCGACGTCATCATGACGTCATCATGACTCACCGGAGTCATAGCGATCGTGGAGATGATCAGCTGCAGCTTGAGGGTCGACTCGATCTCCGACACCTTGGTGGCGGGCTTGAGGTCGGTGGCGATGAGGGTGACGAGGACGCAGGTCAGGATGCCCGCGGCGCTGATCACCAGGGGG
>NW_014007435.1:0-2423 GCF_000611645.1 Monoraphidium neglectum | reverse complement strand
GGTGGGGACGGGGCGCGGGCGTCGTTCCTGAGGGATCACCCCGAGGTCCTTGCGAAGTACACTGAGGGCCTGCTGCCGCTGCTGCTGCAGGTGGGCACGGCGCCCGGGGTGGCGGGCGACACCCAGGGGCGTGGGCTGGACACATCGCAGGGGTGGCTCACAGTTGCAAGAACGCTCGAGCAGTCACCTGAGCATTCTCACACCTGGTCCCTAGTGCAGGGCATGTGCCGCCTCCCGGACCGCAAGCTGTTGCCCCACCCGCCCATGCTGCGGGTTCACCAAACATGACTCCTTTTCACTGTCGTGCAACCGACCACCCCTCCCTGCCCTCGACCAGGTCTACAGCAGCACCGTGCTCCCGGGCGTGCGCCACCGCTGCCTGGCGACCGTGGTCAAGGCGCTGTACTTCTCCACGCCGCAGCAGCTGGAGGCGGCGCTGGCGGACCTGCCGATCAGCAGCTTCATCGCGTCGCTGCTGGGCGGGCGGGACGCAAAGGCGCAGGCGTACGCGCTGCAGGTGAGGGGGCGGCGTGGTTTTACACGTGATCAGGGGCGCTATTGTTGCGTGTGTGCGGCACGGAGAAAAAAACGTGTGTGTGCAAGCGTGCACGTGTGTGTGTATGTATGAATGTATGTATGTATGTATGTATGTATGTATGTATGTATGTATGTATGTATGTATGTATGTATGTATGTATGTATGTATGTATGTATGTATGTATGTATGTGTGCGTGTGCGTGTGTGTGTGTGTGTGTGAGTGTGTCTGTCTGTCGCGTGTGCGTGTGTGTGTGCATGCCTAGGCAGGGGTAGTCATGGCACAGGGAACACAGAGTTTGTCTCCTCGTTATCCCAACGCCAAGTACCTGGACCCCCCTCCCACAAACACACCAGATGGGCGAGCTGCTGATGGAGCAGCTGCCCCACATCTTCACGTCCTACTTCATAAAGGAGGGTGTCGTGCATGCGATACAGCAGCTGGCCGAGCAGTCGGCGGCCGCCCGCGGCGCCGCAGCAGCAGCTGCAGCGGCCCCTGCCTCTGCAGGCGCCGGCGACGCCGCCGGTCCCTCAAGGGCGGCGGCCGCGCCAGCGCCAGCGCAGGGCGGTGGCGAGGGCGCCGGCGGCGTGGCGGGGCCGGGGTCGCCGCCGTCGCCGCCTGTGACGCGGTCGCGGCGCTCTTCCCAGGGCCAGGTGCGCCTCTGACGGGTGCTTGCGTATGGGGACGGCATGCGTACGCGTGGCGCTTCCTCATGCTTTTCTGCACACCTTCCCTTGCTCTGCTTTGCCTCTCCTCGCCGCGTGGCTTGCCTTCTCGTTCAATTCAGTGGGTGCGACTGACACCCGCGAGCGCACATGGCCTCCCAGTGCCAAGGCCATCCGACGGTCGCTGTCATACCTTTGCATGCACCAACTCAACCGCCCGCGGCCCGGCCCTGCTGATCACAGGCCAAGGCGGAGCCCCGTGAGCCGTCAAGGGACGTCCGGGACGCGTCCCGCGACCGCGCCTCCCCGGATTCCGCCCGCGGCGACGCACTGGCGGCGCTGCAGCAGCTCCAGCAGCTGCAGCAGCAGCAGCAGCAGCGCCCGCCGTCGCGCGCCGGCAGCGTGACGCTGCGCGAAGCGGTGCTCGCGCGCGCAGGCAGCTTCAAGGACGCCCACTTCCCGGCCGCGGGTGGCGGCGGCGGCGACGCGGGCGGCGCGCTGCTCGAGAGCGACGCCCTCCGCGACCTGCGCGCCGCGTGCGCGGCGCTGCCGGGCGCAAGCAGCGGCGCTGGCGACGAGGAGGGCGGCGGGGGCGGCGCGCTGCCGCGGCTGCTGGCGCTGCTGACGGCCGCCGACCTCAGCGTTTTCGAGCTGCTCACCAGCGGCGCGGTCAAGGCGCTGTCGGACTTCCTGCGCGGCGCAGACCTGCCCGCAGGCGCGGCAGGCGCCAAGCGGGACGAGCTGCTGCTGCGCCGCCTGCGGCTGTTTGCGCTGCACGCGCTCGCCGCCGGCGGCGCCGGAGCTGGCGCCGCGGCAGGCGGCCCTCCGATGCTGGCGCTCGTGCGGAAGCTGCAGAGCGCGCTCTCGTCCACGGAGGCGTTCCCGGTGGTGTGCAGCCGCGCCGGCGGCGGCGCGGGCGCCGGCGGCGCGCGGTCGCTGGGGCGGTCGGGCAGCATGGGCGGGAGCTTTGGGGGCGGGGGCGGCAGCCTTGGCAGCGGGCTGCAGGCGCTGATGGAGCCGTTCAAGCTGAGGCTGGTCCGGCACCCTAATGTGAGTGTTGGGGTGGTGGAGGGGCGCATATGCTGTCGGGAAGGGAGGACAGAGACTGCATGAGTGTGCGTGCGGATTTGTGGTTGTGCGTTGTTGTTGAAGATGTGTGTGTGTGTGTGTGTGTGTGTGTGTGTGTGTGTGTGTGTGTGTGTGTGTGTGTGTGTGTGTTTGT
>NW_014007436.1:1151-3089 GCF_000611645.1 Monoraphidium neglectum | reverse complement strand
ATGCGCGGCTTGCATCAGTCGGCGTGCTTTGTCTTGTTGTGGGTGTGTGACCAATTGTATGTGTGTGAAAGTGGATGGAAGAGAATGTGTGTGCGATGTGTGTGTGTGTGTGTGTGTGTGTGTGTGTGTGTGTGTCTCTGTGTGTCTGTGCGCGCGCTTGCGCGCGTGTGTCCCTGTCTGCCGCCAGTCACTTTGATTGGGTTAAGTGTACTTGATGGGGTTAAGGTAATTGTTAAGCGCTGGAGCAGGGCGACCGCCAGGCGGCTGTGGGGCCGGCATTCGGCCGCCCTCACTCGTGTGTCACGCTCACAACATTTGGGTTGCCCCCAGGGTGCTTGCTGTGGCCCCAGCTCGGCCCTGCCTTCCTCAAATTATCAGCAGCACCACTATGTCGCATTGAAGCAGGACGCCCCCACCGTGACGAACGTGCCAGCCCAACCTTCTGACCACCAATCACGATCCCCAACCTCGCTTCTATCAAAGCCCAGACCACCCCCCCTATCCAAACCAAAACCCCAGGAGCTGGCAGCGGTTCAACGAATTCGGCGCCAGCTCCCGCCGCCTTGACGAGCTGCTGTCGCACCCAGAGCCCGCCGCCACGCCCTCTGAGCGCTGGCGCGAGGCCGCGCAGTCCGGCGGCGACGGCAGCAGCGGCGGCGGCGGCGGCGGCAGCGCGATATCAGCGCTGCAGCGCGGCACCGTCGAGCTGCGCGGCGGCCGCTTCGGGTGGCCGCACTTTGTGGCGCCTCCCGCGCCACCAGGCGGCCGAATCACACGCAGCCGCGGCGGCAGCAGTCGCAGCGGCAGTATCAGCGGTGCCGTCGGCGGCGGCAGGGTGGGCAGCGGGGCCGGCGTCAATGGCGGGCCGGGGGTCGCGTCTGTTGTGGTGGACATGGCGGGGTTCGACGAGCGCATGATGGGGATGGGCAACGCCGACGACGGCGTCGACGACGTCGGGGGCTCCTCTGATGACGACGACGCCCGGCGCCGCGATGCGCCGCGGCCGCGCAAGCCGCGCGACGGCGCGGCGCTGTCGGGCGTCGACCTGCGGCTGCGGCCGGGCGAGCTGCTCGGCGTGTGCGGCACGACGGGCGCCGGGAAGACGTCGCTGATCGCGTGCCTCCTGGGAGAGCTGGAGCTGCTGCCTTCGTTGACCCATCGTGGGTTTGGGTCCGGGTCAGGGTCCTCCTCGGATGGCGGCGAAAGAAGCCCTGCGGGTTTGAAAGACGTCGGCGGCGGAGGCGGGTTTGGGGTTGGTGCGGAGGGGCCTGCGGCGGACGCTGTGGTGGTGGCGGGGCGCACCTCGTACCTGGCGCAGCAGCCATGGGTGGGGTTCGGCACGCTGCGGGAGAACGTGACCCTCACGGGGCCCGAGGTGTGTGCGTGCGCGTGCGTGGGGGGACAGTCGTGGCTAAAACGGGCGGCTGGCTGGCTCTGCTGAGCGGCCCGAGTGTCTGATCTCACATTGTGCGTGGTAGGGGGTTGGCAGCCGCCGTCACACGCTGGTCTCCCGTGCCGCCGTGCGCGAGGTGAGCAAAGCTGCGCTCTTCCAAGCGCAGCAGCTGATTCCACAATGCCGGGCCGAAGCACTGCGCCCTGCCGCTCCCGCTGAACCCTTGAATCTGCAACCCGGCCTGTCGGCAGGTCTGCCGCGTCTCGCCCGGCCAGGGGCGCCTGAGCACCCGCGCGGAGCTGCACGCCTGCAACAACGAGGTCCGTTTCTACAACCGCGTCGTGGAGGCCTGCGCGCTCACGAACGATTTGCTCACCCTCGCGGCCGGTGAGCGCGGGCGCGCTGCATAGCGCAGAGGCCCGGGGCGTGCTTTTCGTATCTGGGAGAGGCGGGGCTCAGGGGGGAAGGGGGCACGGCCTGCTGTTTTGCGGGGGGGCAGGGTGAGGTGGGGGTTGCAAGAGGCTGCTGCCTGGGTGACCGAGGCG
>NW_014007436.1:0-486 GCF_000611645.1 Monoraphidium neglectum | reverse complement strand
GGGGGGGGGGGGGAAGGCCCCACACGCGGAGGTCACTGTTTGCGAAACCCTCACCTTTGCCTTTGCCCTCACACTGGAAACCTTCCCCTCTCAGGCGACCTGACGCCACTCGGCGACGGCGGCAGCAGCCTGTCCGGAGGCCAGGTGGGGCCGCTCCCCCCCTCCCCCCACGTCCCGCCGCCCGCCAGCCGGCCAAGTTTTCCTTCCCGCACCACCGCCTGCCAGTCGTCCACGGCCTATGCTCACCCCGCACCAGCTCGCCCTTGTACACACGATTACACCGGACGCACCTCCAACCCCTGCCGCTACCGCCGCCCCTTCGCCTCCTGCGGCGCTCGCGCCAGGCGGCGCGGCTGGCGCTGGCGCGCTGTGCCTTTTCGCGCGCGGACGTGCAGCTCCTGGACGACCCCCTGTCGGCGGTCGACCCCAAGGTTGCCGCCCACCTGTTCGACCGCTGCATCGCGGGGCCGACCGCCGTAATGGCGG
>NW_014007437.1:1637-3070 GCF_000611645.1 Monoraphidium neglectum | reverse complement strand
CCCTAAACCCTACATGGGACAAGTTCGCACTTGTCCCTGGGACAAGTCGTGGTACAACTCACCCGTCCCAGATCACGCACTAGTCCCGCTGACTTGTCCCAAAACGCACCACTTGTCCCACGGACCTGTCCCAAAACACACCGGTTGTCCCATTCACTTGTCCCAAAACGCACCACTTGTCCCCCTGACTTGTCCCAAAACGCATCACTTGTCCCACTCACTTGACCCACTCACCCCTCACTTGTCCCACCCACTTGTCCCAAAACGCACCACTTGTCCCGCTCACTTGACCCACTCTCCCCTCACTTGTCCCACAACACACCTCCACTTGTCCCACTGCCCCCCTCAGGTGGCAACTGCATCAAGAAGGTCAAAGTCAACCTTGGAGCTGACCTCCCTGCAACAACCATGGACTTTGTGATGACACACACCTACACGTCTGCCAAGAAGACCTACGTGGTCGTGCCCCAGCTGAGGGCACGGGTGGCACAGCCCTTGGGAGTGAGCAAGACGAGCTTCTACAGAGCACTGGAGGCCATCAAGCGCAACAGGAGGAGGGTGGCGACGTTGGGGATGCTGCAACACCTCAAAAGCACAGGCATCATCAGCCCCAACACACCCAAATGCGAGCTCATCTCCCTCAGGGCAGCTGGAGCTGTGCTCAGGGCTGCCCAAGTGCCACGTGGTGTGGTGGACAGCCTGCTTGGGAGGGTGGAGGTCGTCATCATTCCCTCCACGCCCTCATCACCAGCAGCCTCCCACCAACATGATGATGGTGAGCAGCAGGATGGGGATGACGGTGGGGAGCAGCAGCAGCAGCAGCAGCAGCAGCAGCAGCAGCAGCAGCAGCAGCAGCAGCAGGCAGAAGATGAGCAGGCAGAAGGGGAGCAGGCAGAAGATGAGCAGGCAGAAGGGGAGCAGGCAGAAGAGGAGCAGGCAGAAGGGGAGCAGGCAGAAGAGGAGCAGGCAGAAGAGGAGCAGGCAGAAGAGGAGCAGCAGCAGGATGGCCAAGAAGCTACCACAGCATGGCTCCTTCACCAGGTCAAGCCTACCATGATCCCCTCTCCACCCTCCATGGTGGGGGGGGGGAGGTACGGCCTCAACACCCTCAAGGGCATGGGGGAGAAGGAGGCATGCATGGAAGCCATCAAGGCCAGCATGGAGGACTTCAGGGAGTGGAACCAGAGCATCTACAACGCTGGCAGGCCCCTTGAGATGAGGCAGCAGGGGGCCAAGACGTGGGAGGCCACCAAGCAGAGGGTGCACGAGTACCTGGGGTACCTGTACAACTTCAAGGGAGTCAAGAGGCCGCAGCTGACCAACTACCTTGATGCCCAGGCCTTTGTGGACTTCATGGCCTTCGTCACTGCCAGGGGGGTGGACAAGGCTGGCCACACCAAGGTGAGGGGCCAGGAGGAGGGGGGGCTGGACGA
>NW_014007437.1:0-994 GCF_000611645.1 Monoraphidium neglectum | reverse complement strand
AAGGCAGGTGGATGGATGCCCCCCTCCTCGTGGAGAGGGTGGAGGAGGTCAGGCAAGAGGCCTTGGAGAGTCTGCAAGCCATGGAGAGGGGGGAGCTCACCAGGCTGGAGGCTGCAGGGAGTGTGCACGACGCCCTCCTGGCTACAATGTGCTTTGGCTACATGCCCCCCATGAGGGACACCAGCGTGCTCCTAACAGTCACCAAGCCACCTCACAAAGGATGCATCCACCCGGACTGCCAGCACAAGCTCGGGGGCTGCTTGGGCAACAGGGTGTTCAAGAACACGGCCACAGGTATGGGGGTTACTGAGTTACAGGTAGAGTAGTTTCTGGGTTACTGTGACACTTGTACACCGTTTACCAGGTAGCCAACTCTTGACCAACCCCCCCTCTGCCATGGCACTCTCCCACCAAACAACCACCCTCAGGAGCATGGCGCTTGGACGTGCCACACCACAAGAACTCAAAGAGGTGGAGGGGGGCTGCCATCAAGCTGGAGCTGCCTGCAGAGGTGGCTTGCCTGCTGGATGCCCACATCGGTTGGGGCCACCGGCTGCTCACCATGTGCTCTGACGAGGTGATGCCCACCCTCTTCGTCAACACTGGCACGGGGGCACCCTTGAAGGCACAGGAGCTGTCAAAGGTGTGGAGCAAAACGGTCCTGGAGGGGACAGGCCTCCACTTTGGCCCACACATGCTCAGGAGCATCTATGTGTGTGGCACCAAGGACCAGGGGCTGCCCATCCAGCCAGGCATGGCCATGGTCATGGGGTCTTCCCAGGAGACAATATGGGAGAGGATCTATGACAAGAACTTCAACAACAGAGAGGTGGAAGCTGCCATGGCCAGCATGCCTGCCTGGAGGCAGGCCATGCTGGAGAAGGCCAAGGCAGCCAGGCAGGTGGACGTGGGTAACAAGGGCCCCCTCGGATAGAGCAAGTGTAAAAACACACGAAATCCTTGAATCACCGAGTAAATGGGGTTGTGAAACCCT
>NW_014007438.1:914-2795 GCF_000611645.1 Monoraphidium neglectum | reverse complement strand
GGGTAGCGCGGGCGGGAGGGCGGCGGCGTGAGCGGGGCTGCGCCGAGGAGGAGCGCCCCGCCATACTCTGATTGGTTGCTGCATGCGGGGTTTTGACGTTGGACCGAGGCCGCAGTCCCTGAGGTTGCTTTTTGGTGACTCACCGGCTCGAAAAAGTGCGTAGCGTTGCGGCCCGCGTCCGCGCGGCCGGCCCCGGCGGCCGCCTCGGACCCCATTGCCCCCGCCTCCACGAGGGAGTCCTTGCCGCCAGGGCTGGCTTGCGGCCCCTGCCGCGGCGCGGGCGGCGGCGCCCCGTCCACCGCCGGCGGGGGCGGCGCGCCGTTGGCCGCGGCGGCGGCCGGCGGCGTGGGATTGTGTGTGACGCGCTCGTGCTCGCGGCCAGTGGGGTCGCCTTCGGCATCGTCTGCGTGGCCTGCACCTGCGCTGCCCCCTGGGCCTGCCTCCCCTGTGGCCGCGTCGCTGCAGACCCGCGTTTCACCGCCCTCCTGCGCCTCCGCGCACGGCGCCTCCGTGCCCCCTGCGGCTGCCGGGCCGCCTGCCGCTGCCGCCGCCGGCGCCGGCAGCGGGTGCTTGGTCTGGGGCTCATGCCTGCCGGGCGGCGGCCCCCCGGAGGCGGCGTCGGCGCCTGCGGCCGGGGTCCTCGCATCCGCGCCTAGTGTGTTGGCAGAACAGCCCTGGTCCGCGGTGCGGAGCTGCTCCCCGCCAGCACCGCCAGCGCAAGACCCGCCGCCGTCGCCGCCGCCGCTGGTCCGTGCCCGCACGTCGATGGAGAGGGCGCTTGCCCCCGTGGCGCGCAGGCCGGCCACCCAGCAGGGGCCGAGGGATGCCACCAGATCGCGGCAGCCCAGCAGCTGCGGTGGGAGTAAAGGACGCGTGTCGAGGGCGCGAAGGTGTGTGTCGAGCAGGCGCTGCCGCCCCCTTGCTTGCCGTGGAACACCGTCCCTCCCTAATGCTGCCCTATGTGCAGGCCGTCCGTTGCCCTGATATCCCCCCCTGGGGCTGTCAAACCCATGAACACGCACATGGCACGCCCTTGCAATCCAACAGGGCAGAGCAGCATGACCTTGGCATGCACGCTCCTGCTGGAGTCGCACCTCGTAAGCACGCTCGGTCCCCTTGTGGCGGACTGTTGCAACTGCCTCCCCTCGCACCACCTGGCAGTCCCAGCCGCCCGGGCTGCTGCTGCCGCCGCCACTCCCCAGCTGGAGCGTGACCGCCAGCGGAAGCCGCTGCAGGTGGTCTCTCAGGGCGGGGTAGCACGCGCGCATGAAGGGCGCCGGCAGGGTCAGGCGGCCGTCCTTCTGGAACGCCTTGCAGCCCTGGCGGGGGGGGGGGGGTGGCGGCGGGCGGGCTGCTCGAAGCCTGACAGGAAGCCACGAATTCATGGGAGCCCTTACGGCTTGACACATGATTGGACTCGGAGGAAGGCTGCAGGGTGTCCAGGCAGTAGGCATGACTGTTTTTACAAGCAGGCAGCTTGAAGCTGGTGAAAAGGCGCAGTCGGCTGCAACCTTGCCACCAAAACTTCAGCGCGCTCACCGGCTCAAAGGTGTGTTTTGCAGAGGCGTCCGCCCCGCGGCCGTTGCCGCACGCCGCGCCGACGGCCCGGTTCAGGGGACCGGTCTTGCTAGGAGAGGCGGTTGCAGCAAGCAGCAGCAACCCCTCTGCAGCGGCCTCAGAGGCGAGCGCGGCGCTGCCGCCGGCAGCGGCCGCGGGCGCCGCCGCCGGGCTGGCAGTCTGGCGCGTGCCGCTATCGTCAGAGCGTCGGCGCTTGGCTGCCGCCGCAATAGGCGCGGGCGTCGGCGCCGGCGCTGCCGCCGCCGCCGCAGCGACCTTTGGCGGCCGCCCGCGCTTACGGCTCGGCCGCGCACAGCCGCCGCC
>NW_014007438.1:0-546 GCF_000611645.1 Monoraphidium neglectum | reverse complement strand
CGGCTCGGCCGCGCACAGCCGCCGCCCGCCGCGGCCGAGCGTGGCGGCGGGACGTCGATGCAGATGGGCTCGCATGCGTCGTCGTCGCTGCTTGAGTCGTGCGCGCCGCCCTCGCCGCCGCCAAAACCTGGAGGTAAGACGTGCGCCGCACGGTGGGGCGCGACGGGCACAGCCGCGCCGCCGCCCGGCTGCGGTGGCAGCGGCAGCTCGAGCACAGGCGCCGCGGCAGGGGACGCGAGCGGAGGGGCGCCGCTTGGGGAGGCGGCGTCGAGCGAGGCGTGGCGGCCCTTGCCGGCGCCAGGGGTGCCGCCGGCGCCCCTGGGGACTGCCAGGGCTGCTGTGCGGCGCTGTGCAGAGGCCGCGAGAGATTCGACTTCTTTGGGTGTCAGGTGCCACCTGGCGTAGGGGACATTTGGCGTTTTGACGAGGGCGTGCTGTCAATGACACACAAGAGATTGTGGTGCTGTGTGCAGACACACTCCATGCGTGCCTGAGTTTTGTGTGTGTGTTGGGGTGGGGGGTGGGAGTTTTGTGTGTGTGTCGGGG
>NW_014007439.1:0-2426 GCF_000611645.1 Monoraphidium neglectum | reverse complement strand
CCCCTCCACCTTGAAGTAGTCGCCGCTGTCGTTCCTGATGCCCGCCGCCTCCAGCAGCTCGTTGGACCAGTCCGTGCAGAAAAAGTCCAGGTCGCCCTCGCCGCAGGGGACCAGGGCGTAGTCCTGTAGCGACGCGCCCGTGCCCTCCAGCGCGCCCCACACCTGCGCCACGGCGCGCCGCAGGGTCGCGTGCGCGGGCGGACGGTTTGGATTAGCAGCCGGCAAGCTGGAGCAGCAAGCGTGAGCAGGCGGAGGGGCGGGCGGCCCGGCTCTCGGCGCGACGGGCAGCGCGTTACACTAGTATGTTGGTGTCTGGCCGGCCGTCAGCAAGCTGGGCCGTCGGCGCAAGCGTCGGTGCGCCGCGGGTCGGCGGGCGCACGCACTCGCACGCGCGCGCAGGGGTGCGCGCGCGCGCTCTCCTCCCACCTCCTCTGCTGCCCGAAGCTTCCCGAGGACCCACTCCACTGCAGCGGCCGCGCCCAGCCAGCTGCAGAGGGGCGTGGGAAAGGGACGTTCGGGGCAGTCGAGGCGGGGACAAGCCCCAGGCGAGCCCAGCCCCAGGGCGGGGCGCGCGTGGCGAGGGAACGGGCGGCAGCATGGAGCACAATGGTCGGCTCAGCAGGCGCTTCAGCGCCCGTTTGGCGGTGCCCCTCACAGCGCCACCGCAGTGCTGCTGGCGCAGCGCCCTGCTCCTGCCCCTGGGGAGTGCACGCACACTTTTTGTCCTGAGGGACCCTGCAAAGTCAAAAAACACGCCCACATGTCATCCGTGAGTCCCTCGGCTGCCGCCCGCCCGCCCCCCGTCCGCCCGCACCTGCTGCCAGGCTGGCGGGCGCGCTCCACCGCCTCCAGAAACCCAAGCAGCTCCGCAGGCCGCGGCTGGGGCACAGAGCCGGTGGCCGGGCCGCCCGCGCCGGCGGCTGCGCCCGCCCCAGCAGCCGCGGCACGGCCCGAGGCTGCGGCGGCCTGCGACAGCACGTGCGGCGCTGCGGGGGCGGCGCGGCAGAAGGGTTTGCCGTGAGCAGCGGCAGCACACGCAGTGTGTGCAGGTGGAGGAGTATGATTTTGTGTGCGTGGGTACGGGGGGGGGGGGGGCGACGACGCACCATCGCAAAGCCGCGCGTCCCAAGCCGCCCCCAACGCTCGCCACCCCGAAGCCACGCCTCACCCGCTCGCGCCGCCGCCGCCTTTGGCCTCGCCGCCGCCCTGGGCTTCGCGGCGACGCCGGCCGCCCTCAGCCAGGCCGCCACCTGCCTCTCGCTGGCGGGGACAGGCAAGCGCTCCGACACGAGCTCCAGGCAGCGGGGGTCATCCTGCGAATGAAAAAAAAATCCACAGGGCGGGTGGCGGCGGTCGAACGGACACTTTCGAGAGAACCCCGGGGTCGGGCCCTCGCAGCAGTGGGCGTTGTCCGCTCAGGGGCGTCGGCGCGCCGGCGGCGGCGGTTGCGAGGCGGAGGTTTGGGCAAGAGGTGCCCCATTCTGGCGCTGGTTGCGTGTGGCGGGCCCATCACTGAAGGCAAAGGGGCGGCGCAGCTCTCGGCAGCAGGCGCTTGGAGCCGCGGAGCCTTTCGAGGCTGCTCGCGTGCACGGCAGCGGCAGTCGAACAGGCCCCCGTTCGATTTCAAATTCAAACCTTGAAGCGCTCGTAGAGCTCCCGCAGCTGCTCCTCATCCACGGGTACCCGCTTGCCGCCGCCGCCGCCCCTCCGCTTCTTATTCCGCCCCCGGTTCCCCCGGCCTCCGCCCTCTGAGCCGCTCCCGCTCCCGCTCCCGCCGCCGCCCTCGCTGCCGCTGCCGCTGCCGCTGGCGCTGGCGCCGCCGTCCTCGTCGCTGCCCGCGTCGCTGCCGCTGCCGCCGCTGCTGTCCTCATCGGCGCCGATGCCGTGCTTTTGCAGCAGCTTGCGCACCTGCGGCGCAACGCAAGGTCGCAGTGCAAGATGTTGCCTTCCAGCCCGCACCAATCCATGCCTGCACGTACCTGCAGCTCGCCCGCTGCCACGGCCACGGCACCCGCATTTGGCTTCCCTGCCCACAGTCTCGCGGCCAAGACCCCACTCGCTCTCACGCCCGTCCCCCTACATCCGCAAATCCTCCACCACCCAACACAAGGATGTGACTGCAGCACCCCACAGCCCGCCTTCCATGGCCGCCGGCGCCTCCGCCAGGACGATGCACGCGCGAGCCCGGCGACATAAACAGCATTGTAAGTAGCAAAAGCGCCGCGCCTGCCCACCTGCAGCACGCCGCAGCCTAGCTCCATGGCCACCATGTTGAGGGCGTCCCCCTGGCCCCTGTGGCTCTCCCAAAGGTCCCGCAGCAGCGACTTGGGCACGTTGGGCGCGCCGTCGCCGCCGCGCCTGAGTGACAGAGCCGGCGGTTGCGGCGTGAGGGCAGCGGGCGACGGGGCCGCGGGCGGTGTCGGGGG
>NW_014007440.1:0-2428 GCF_000611645.1 Monoraphidium neglectum | reverse complement strand
GGCGCGGGCCGCCGCGCGACGCGGCGCCGGCTTCGGCGCCGGCCGGGGGCCGCGGTGGGGGCCGTGGGCCGGCCGCCAACATCAACGTGGCCGACGACTCGGCCTTCCCGGCCCTGGCTTAAGCGGCCCCGGTTGCGCGGGACGGCCCGAGCCCCCGCGCGGCGGCGAGCCGCGTCAGCCTCCGTGGGGCCGGCGCTTTGCTGGCACGCGGGGCGGCGGTGGCGCATGATCGGCGGACGACAAATGACGTGCGCCCAGCAAAAAGTCGGCACCAGGCCTAGGCGGGCAGGTGCCGCCGAGGTCAACAATACAGCAGCAGCACACAACAGCAGCAGCAGCACCCAGCAGCAGCAGCAGCAGCAGCACGAGCCACAAGAGCAGTGGCGCAGCAGTGAGGACGCGAGCCTGGGCAGTGGCGGCACTCCCTTCCGGCGGCGCTGTCGATGGTTCTTCGCAGTCGCAGCGACCCCTTTCGGTGTGCAGCGCCCAGGCACTCCCGCGGGGCCGCTAGGCGCCGGCGCTGCGCGCATCGGCGCAACAGCAGCGGCGCAGCGCATGGCTGCCAACATGCGCGCTCTTGTGCGCACCAGCCGTGGGTGTGCTCGGTCCCAGGGGCTGGGGCCGCGGGCGCCGCGGCCATTTTCAGATACCAAGGTTACCTGCGTGTGTTTGTGTCCCATTGTGGGCATCTCGTCGTGCGTCGCGTGTACGTACCCTGTGCGCGGTGATCAGTGCTGGCGGCATGGTGCAGAGGGCGCACGACGCCCCCGGCGCTGCCGGCCTGGGTCTGTCGCTGTCGGTGTATCCCGTATGTTTTGGGGGGCCTGGCGCCTCCTGCCTGGGGGTCTTTCTTCTGGCATGTTTTTGCTTTCACGGCCGCGCCGCCATGGCATGCGGCCCTAGTCTTCGCCATTTTTCCTGTGTTGGTGCACTTAGCGTGCCGCCAACGCGGCCCCCTGGACGCTCTGTAGCGGGGCCCAGCAACGCCGCCAATCTGAAGTGCGGCCACGCCTTCCCGCTTGCCTGCCCACCTTCAACCGGGTCGGGGAGCGGGGCAGGCGCCCTGCACCTCCCCTGTACAGACGGGAGCTCAAGGGGGTGACGGCGCGCTCGGGGGTGGAAATTGGTAGGGTGTGGTGGAATGCGGGCTGACTGAACCCGACTCGCAAGTTGTCACGACGGCCTCCTTGTGACTGGATGGCCTCCTCCCGCGCAACGATGCCGCGCTCTATACTTGTAACGCACTGGCTGGCGATGATGGCGGTGATATGCATAAAGCATCCTCCTGATCCGTGTGCTGGCCTTCGCTTCGCAGCCAAATTCTGGTGTGGCGAGGGCACCTGACCACGCCCAGGAGGTGCCAGGTGTCACCAGATGACCCTAGGCTGCGACACGCACACTAAAATTTATTCCGACCGCATTGTCAGCAAAGCGCCAAGTGCATCAAATACCTGCAAACACGCCGGTTGTACGGAGTGCTGCAATCATCTCTACATCTCAGCTCTCAGATCACGGGTTTTTTCCTGCTTGCTCCCACTAGCCGCAATCGCGTTAATTTGGAGATAGTACAGAGGCCGGGGGAGCTCAGTAGATCCTGGATCGCAAACCGGCCCCTGCGAGCAAGGTATGTATTGTAAAACATTAGTCAGGGCATATAGGACTCGTGTGTGTGTACCATCTAGGCCTGGATGGTGGTGGGCTCTCCAGTACAAGAAATCGGTCCTGCAGCTGCAGCACCAGCAGCAACTGCATCGCGCGCACCCAGCCGCAATCGCACCGACACCTGCCTCGCAGAAATAGCGCCCGCCGAACCCAGCAGCAGCAGCATCAGCGGCGGCGCCCCCACAACAGAGGCGGAGGCCCCGCCTTGCCTCGCCCAGCACACGCCATGTCGGCCCCCGAGGACCAGACAGGCCTGATGTGGAGCGACCCCGCGTGGCCCTGGCGCCCGCTCAACCGCTCCACGGCGCTGCAGTACTTTGAGCACAGCCCGTTCTACGACCCCAACAGCAACAACGCGGCGGCGCGCGCGCAGAACCTCGACCCCTCCAACGAAGCCGTGCTCCGGTGCGCCCGTTGCTGTGTGTGCCGGGGGGGTGGGGAAGGGCTTGTGCGGCGCAGCACGCCACAAAGCCAGAGGAACCGGCCGGCAGACCGCTGCTTACAAGAAGCGGCGCGACGCGTGAGCTCATTTCTCGCTGCATTGACGACGCGGGCGACGGCACGGCAGCAGCCTTCACCCCCTGGCCACGCGTCGGGGCAACCCGGCCCCAATACGCACCGCACGGCACACGCGTCACGCCTTTCCTTCCCCTGTCATCCGCCAAACGCATCACTCCCTCAGAGCCCTGCCCCCAGACCGGCCTGAATTTGTGCTGGCGGAAGTCCAGGAGCCGCACCTCTTCGCCGTCAGGAGGCAGCTGCGCGC
>NW_014007441.1:0-2429 GCF_000611645.1 Monoraphidium neglectum | reverse complement strand
GGGGGGGGGGTAAGGGTGTTGCTTTGCGTGGCTTGGCAGCTTCCGCTTTCTGCTTGTTGCGTGTCTTGTTTATACGCTGGTTTGTTGTTGCATATAAGGGCACAGGCAACCGTGCTAGAGTCAGCTTGCGTCGGCACAGTATTGGTTGCATGCTGTCACCAGCCATCATCTCCCATGCCGACAATGTGCATGTGTCCGTGCCATGCCCCCCCCCCCCCGCCCCCCACAAAAGAGTGGCAGCAGCGGGCGCTTCAGCTTGAGGCGGAAGCCGCAGCTGTTGTCGCAGCAGCGCGGCAGGTGGGTGGGTTGGGGCGGGGACCACCGGGAGGGCATGCGACGCTGAGCTGACGCTTCCCTCAACGAGCATTGAGTGGAAGTAAGGGCCGTCATGTTTGAAATGGCCTTTCGCCGCGCGTCTGTTCACCTGTTTGCTGGTCTTGTGGCGCGCGCCAGTGGTGGCGGGGAGCTGCGCGCTGTGCGCTGCTACGCTCTTGGCCGGCCCACCCCCAATCAGCTCCTGCTGGGGCCACACCAGCCGGCCAAGGCAAGCGCGTCTCGCTTTCATTTTCAAATCATGACACCGGCACACTGGAGAAGAAAGTTTGCTCGCCCCGCATGGCCCGCAGGAGGCGGCGGACGCGCAGCAAGTGGCTGCGGCGCTGCAGGGCGAGTTGGAGGAGAAGGCTGCACTGCTTGGAGCCCAGGAGGAGCGGGCGCAGCGGGTGAGAGGCCGTGGTGGGCATCGTGTGATGCACATGGAGCTTTGCGCACGTGTCCGTGGGGTTTTCTCTGACAAGGACCGAGCCTGCTACTGTAGCTAGCGAGATCACAAGGCGACAATGGTAGCGAAGGAAGAGATGGATTGTGACCTCAGAAAACCTCGCACAGCAAACAAGACTCGGACCACGCCAGTCAGGCAGCCAGGCGGGCACACATCAAAAAGGTGCCCGCCGACAGCGGCCTCCCGCACATCACTGCCGCGGGAGCCGGGACGGGTAGGGGGCAATCGCTCCTTATACCACATCCCAGGTTTTGTGTATATTCATAGACGAGCCGGCGAGGGGCTGTTCGAAGCAGGGATTGATGGATTATTGGAGCGTGAAAGTGTTGTCAGCATACGTGGGGCTGTACGGGGCTGCGTGGTCGGGGGCTGATGCGTGTCTGATAACAGCAGCACTCCTGTCGGTGGTTGCACGCACGTGTGCGTTTATGCGTGTGTGTGCCCGTGCGTGTGCATGTATGCGTGTGTGCACGTGTGCGTGTGTGTGTGCGCGCGATTTTGAGCGCGAGTGCATGGGTTTATTCATCCGGGGGTGTTTCATAGACACAAGCCCAAGGCCTTGCGGGCGTGCACAACGATGCTGGCATCGACGCTCTCCGCGCCCCGCAGGGCGAGTGGGGCAGCGGCGGCGGCCGCGGCCCGCAGGGGCCCCGGGCAAGCCATCACGGGCCGCGCGGCAGCGGCGGCGGCGGGGACGGCGGAGTGGAGGAGGCGGGGGAGGAGGCGGCCGCGCTGCGGCGGGAGCTGGCGGCAGCAAGGGCCGAAATGGAGAAGCGCACGGCGGCAGCAAGGCGGTCGTGGGAGGCGGAGCGGCAGGAGACGGCCAGGTGCGTGGGTGCGCGCACCCTAGGAAATGGGGTGGACCGTGTGCCTGTGACGGCGGTGGCTTGGGGGGCACGGGTGCGTTCGTTAAGAGCACTCGCTTGGCATGATGGTGTGCAGAGCTGCTGAGCGGCCTGTTGTAAGACGATCAATCAGAATGTTGCTCCACAGGCGGCACGTCATCGCTCTTACGGCCTGGGTTGCTCCCACACAAGTGGCACCATGACGAATAACTTACAATCACGCACACACGTCCATGCGCGTTCGTGCGTGGCGCGCGCGTGCACACACACACACACACACACACACACACACACACACACGGCTCCGATGCAACCGTCACAGCAAGCACCACGCTCAGGTGCGGAAGCTACAGGACAGCGCCAGGGAGCAGGTGCGGCCGTCGCATTGCAGTCACACCTGCGTCTGCCTCCTTTTTCGTGCCCAATCTCTCCGAACGCCCTGTCGCATACTCATCCCAGCACCACGCTCATGATGCCGTTACCCCCTGAGCAAGCGTGATGAACATGATGAATAAACATCTGGAGACCGCTGCTGTGTCAAAGCCCTCCAACCTGACACCCAAAATCCCGCAACCCTCCATCCAAACATCAATTTACTAGGTCAAGGCGCTGCAGGAGAAGCTGAAAGGGCACAAGGCCCGCGCCGCTGACCTGGCGTGCGAGGTCGCCGGCCTGCGCATCCAGCTGGCCGAGCGGGACGCGGAGGCGCGCGCTGCCTCGCGCTTCGAGCAGCAACAGCAGCAACAGCAGCAGCTGGGGTTGGGCGGGGCGGCGGCGGCCCGGGGCTGCGATGGGGGCGGGGG
>NW_014007442.1:0-2430 GCF_000611645.1 Monoraphidium neglectum | reverse complement strand
CGCGCGTGTGTGTGCGTGTGTGTTTGTGTGCGTCGCAGCATGAAGCGGGGCCAATGGGCCAGATGAAGACAAAGGGTTCAGTCAACAGGACGAGGCCGGAGGCACCGCGGGCTGCTGGAAGAAAAGCTGGCGCTGCGTCAGCGACGCCGCCCCGCCATGCCCAAAGACGATATCCTCCACCCAGCCGCATCATGTTGCGTCGTGCCACGCCGCAAAATCCCCTGCAGACTTGGAAGTTTTCCTTGGCAGCCCCATACACCAAAATTCTGTATGCATCTGATGTCAATGTGTGTAGATTCATACACAGAGAAATTCATCAAAAAATTTTGGTAAAACTATAAAACAAATAAAATAAATAAATGTAGAAGTTATACAAAGTCAAAAGCTGCCCACCCGCGAGGAAGATGTTGATGCCCTCGCGTACGCTGAAGGGCAGCGTGACGACGCCGTAGGCGCCGGGCTTGCCGTAGAGGCAGCAGATGAAGTCAGACAGGTAGTCCAGCACCTGGGGGGGGGTATGGGGGAGATAAGTGTATGTGTGTGGACGTATGTAGTTTGTATGTGTGTGTGTGTGTGTGTGTGTGTGTGTGTTTGTTTGGGGTGGGTCTGCTGGACTGGTCATTTGTGCGAAAAATCAGGGAATCAAGGTTGGCGAGCAACTCAATTTGTCGCGAACAAGGGGGCGCCAAGACGCAAATCGAGGCGGGCGATGCCGGCAACGCTTGCTGCGAGGAAGGGGGAGCAGCGTGGCCGCACAACGATGATGGGTGGAGCAGGGTAACAGAAGTTCATTCGCGGTGACTCACGCTGAGGTCGTGCTCCACCACAATGACAAAGTTCTTGATGTCCAGCAGCTCGCGGATGGTCTGAGGTGGGGATGAGATGTTTTATACAGTGCGAGAGCCGGGGTCGGGAGGGGGTATGTAGGTCGCGGGATGGTCTGGGGTGGGGTCACGCATATTTGGCAGGGGGGAGTCGCGGCGCCGGCGCACACAGCGGC
Source organism: Monoraphidium neglectum (assembly GCF_000611645.1). Classification (NCBI taxonomy): domain Eukaryota; kingdom Viridiplantae; phylum Chlorophyta; class Chlorophyceae; order Sphaeropleales; family Selenastraceae; genus Monoraphidium; species Monoraphidium neglectum. The sequence goes on along the minus strand of NW_014007442.1, from coordinate 1,430 downwards.
TCCCAGGAGCGCGCGTCAGCGTGTGGCGGCGCAACCGCAGCACCCAATGGCCGCGGGCGGGGCACGACAGGAAGGGAGCCCTCTGCCGGGCAGCTGAGGCCGGCAGGCGGCGGCGCTGGCAGCCGAGGGCAGGGGGCCGCACCTGCGCCGCCTTGAGCCGCTGCCGCACGTCCAGGTATGAGCTGGGCTCGTCGATCATGTACACGTCAGCCTGGGGTTGTGAACGGGGGGGTTGATGGGGATTTGAGAGGGGTTTAGAGGGGGTTGTGAGGGATGACATGGGTGCATGTGAGGGTTTGAGGGGTTTCGAGGAATTTGAGGTTTTGCAAGAGGGCTTCAGGGGGTTGTGAGGAAGGGGGGTCAGAGGGGGTTTCGACGGGTTTGGACGGGTGCTTGCAGGAGTTCTGGGGGGGGACGGACCAGTTTGGGGGCCGGAGCAACGTGTGACGCGTATGTGGGTCCGTTGCGGCCGCCGCGGTCCAATCCTGTGCGACAACAAGCTGATGCTGTTGCTGGCACTCGGCAGCGAGTGGGGCGCTGCCAGGGGCTGGCCGGCCGCACGTGTCACGGGGCCGCGCCACGGCGGCCCAGACAGCGGGATGGGGGTGGCTTGACCGACAATGCAAGCCTGAAAGCGGCGTTGCAGGCGGCCCCCGTGCGGGGCGCCCAGGGCAACGAGGGGGGAGGGGGGAAGGCGGGGGGCGGCGGCTCCCTGCGCACCTGCTGCGCGCACACGACGGCGATGGCGAAGCGCTGCAGCTCCCCTCCGGACAGGTTCTCCACGTTGCGGTCCAGCACCTGGGTTTTTGGGGGGACGCAGAGCACCGCTTGAATCGAAATGCAGTCGAGCGCCAGTTGACTTGGACGTGCGAAAGCACGCACGGATACTGGGTCAATGCATGTGTTGAAACAAAAAGGCGTGCAAAAAAACAGCTTCGCCTGCGAGCAGATGCGCGCTGGCTTGTTCCCTCCATAGGGCCTCGAGGGTCGCCGCAGCACTTGCGTCCACACAACATGCCCTCGAGGTGCACCCACAGCCACGCGCCACGCCGCTAAACCCTCGAACTGCGCCCAGATGCATGAGCGCATTCGCATGCACGCACGCAGCCACTCACATGGTGGCGCACGCGCGCCCCTGACGCCACACACACACACACACACACACACACACACACACACACACACACACACACAATAACAACCACACACAAAAAACAGGCGCTGCCCCCCTCACCTGCTCCAGGTCCAGGTCCTGCAGCAGCTTGGCCTTGACCCCGCGCTGGTCCTTGCCGTCAAGCACCTCCCCCACGTTGCCGCGCACAGCCTTGGGGATGTGGTCCACGTACTGCGGCTTGATCACAGCCTGAGTGTGTGTATTGGGGGGGGCAAGGGCGTCGGATTGGGCGGAGGTGGGTGGGTGAGGGTGGGGG
>NW_014007443.1:0-2433 GCF_000611645.1 Monoraphidium neglectum | reverse complement strand
GCCGGGGGCTGGGCTGGCAAGCAGGGGAGTGTCACCCTGGTCCCCAAACCAGGGACCTAATGCCCTTTTCGATTTCGATGAGATGGCAGACATGCTAGGGGTCTCAAACCAGGCATAGGCTCCACGCTCTGGGCTCCGCAACCGCCGCCGCCGGCGACGGGCGCGCCGCGGCACGGCTAGCAGCCGCGCCGGTGCCGCGGCGCGCGGCTGTCATTTGGGCAGCGGTTGGGGAGCGAGCCCTCCGGCGCGCGGGCCTGGCGCTGAAGGCGGCAGTCCGGATCTGCCGCGGGGAGTCCGGAGCTGCAGCCGGCAGTGCAGCACTTCCATTGGCAGTGCGGCGTTCACGGTGGCAGTCCGGAGCTAGAGCCGCCAGTCCGGAGCTGCAGCCGACAGTCCAGCGCGGCGTCTGGAACGCATCCGTGATTTCTAGCGTGCACAGCTCGGCGCATCTTCGCGGCGCCGGCGCAGGCGTCGGAGCGCGACATGCAGGGTAGATTTGCGCGCCGCCTGGCGCGGCGATCCCGGCCAGTTGCTCAGGTCAGGGTTTCTTGAGCACAGCAGCGCATTTGATTGGCAGACCTATGAGGTGCATCGCACAGATTCATCATCAACCGCAGGGGCTTGGCAGCTTTTGAATGTCGCTGTTTTTTTGTTGCGTGCAATCGCGTGCATTTCTTGTGGGGCCGCAGCTGGCACAGCGCCTGCCCGTCAAGACTCGTTTGCAGCCGCTCGGAGTTACACCAGCATCAGCAGCATCAGCTGCGGCGTTAGCACCGGTTGAATGCCAGCGGCAACGGCAGCAGCAACAGCAGTAGCAGCGCGGGGCAGACCAGCACGCACTAGGGGCTTTCGTGCACGGCTGCTTCGGACGGTGCGGACAGCCGTCACCTGAACCTCGGTCACAGAGTGTTGATGGTAAAGGTCTGATCTCATGAGCCTAAATGGCTCCAGAAGCAGGCAACCGCAGGATGCCGCAGCAATCTTGATCCTACTGCTAATCCAAGACGAGAATCCTTGGTCCCTATGCTAGCCGCACACGGCGACGCCGACGATGCCAGCTGCAAGGGCGCAATCACCCCTGACCCTTAAGCCGGCACGCACATGCAGCCGGCAAGCGTGTTGCACTATGCGCCATCACCGCTGAGGACTGATGTACAGAAACCTGTCAAAATCAATGACCACGCGCATGGCGAAAAAAATGGGGCGCTCGGCATCCGCGCCCCGAACATGACAAACGCAGGACGAGCAGAGCAGCCTACGGCGCCGCCGCACGCCGCCGCCGCTTCGCGGGCCTGCCGGCCCCCGCCTGGCGGCGCGCCTCGGCGGCGATGGCCACGAACAAGGCCCGCAGCTCCGCGCGCTCCGCCTCCCGCGCCGCCTCCGCCGCCTCCCTCTCCGCAACCAGCTGCGCCACCCGGCCCCGCTGCCACTGCGCGAAGGCGGCCCAATGCTCGGCGCTGCCGTAGCCCGTGGCCGCGCCCTCTGCCATCAGCAGCTCCGCCGCGGCGTGCTGGCCCTTTTTGAGAGCAATGCCAACCGCCCTGCCGCCGTCCGCCGCCACGGTAGCCCGGCATCCCCCCTCCAACAGCGCCCGCAGCGCCTCAACCTGGCCCCTCATCGCCGCGTACTCAAGCGGCGTCCCGCCAGACCCGTCGGCCGCCCCCTTGTCAGCGCCGCTGTCCAGCAGCGCCCGCAGCGCTGCCACCTGGCCCGTCAACGCGGCGAGATGGAGCGGTCTGACGCCTTGCTCCTCGGCCGCCTCCTTGTCGGCGCCGCTGTCCAGCAGCGCCCGCACCGCTGTCTCCTGGCCCGTCAACGCGGCGAGATGGAGCGGCCTTCTGCCGCGTCCGTCCGCCGCATCTTTTTCAGCGCCGCTGTCCAGCAGCGCCCGCACCGCTGCCAGGTGACCGCCGACCGCAGCGATATGAAGCGGCCTTAGGCCAGTCTCGTCTGCCGCCTCCTTGTCAGCGCTGCGCTTCAGCAGCGTGGTCAGCACTCCTACCTGGCCCTTCGCCGCCGCCCAATGAAGTGGCCTCCAGCCGTCCTGGTCGGCCGCGTCCTTGTCGGCGCCGCTGTCCAGCAGCACCCGCACCGCTGCCACCTGGCCCTTCATCGCGGCGCAATGGAGCGGCGTCCGGCCGCGCCGATCGGAGGCGTCTTTGTCGGCGCCACGTTTCAGCAACGCGCGCAGCGCTGCCACATGACCCTTCTCCGCTGCGCGATGAAGCGATGTCATGTGATGGGCCCTTGTGGCAGGAACGCCATCCCAGCTGCTGCTGCGCGCGCGTCTACCATATGGGTCTGAAAGGAGCTAAATCAGGCAGCGCCTTTTTGCGCATTACATGCTGTTCAATAGCTTTTACAGGTGGCAATAGAATTTTCCAGGACAAGTGGCATTTATAACGCAGCCCGCATGAGCGGGTAAGACGCGCA
>NW_014007444.1:0-2434 GCF_000611645.1 Monoraphidium neglectum | reverse complement strand
GGGCAGGGGGGGGGGCCTGTCGGGCCCCTGCGCTGCTGAGTGCGGCTGTCGTCGGTGCTCGCCGGTCATACGCCGCTGACGCAGCGGGGGCGGCCTTCGCCGCCGCTGCTGCCGCCGCCACAGGGCGGCCTGCAGGCCCCGCAGCCGCACCCCCACCTGCTGCTGCAGACAAAACGAAAGCACACCAACCCTTTGGCTGCCCTGCCGCCCGCTGTCACCGCCGCTGCCAGTGTCACCGCGCGGCCGCGCTCGGCGTCATCGCCGCTCACCCATGACGGGCGCCGCCAGGTCCTGGTACGGCAGGTTGTACTGCACCTCCTTCGCGTTGGCGGCTGCGGTACAAAATGGGTTCGGTTGATCCATCGGGCGCGGGCGCGGTCGCGGGGAGGGGCGGGTTGCGCGTCACGATGCACAGGCTGCGTGACGGACATGAGTGTGCACTGCCGACGGCAACAGCGAGGGCAAGCCTGAGGGCCTTGTGAGGGCGAGGAAGCAGAGGGCATGCTTTCTCTGCATTATGACAAACCATCCGCTTGCGCCTCTGCGAGCGGCCGCGGCCCGTCGCGCCGGCCGGCGAGCTGCGGCGCGCGAGGAGCGCGCCGGCCGGGGCGCCCGCTGCGCCGCCCCGCGCGCTCACGTAGCAGCATGCGCGTGCTGGCGGACGCCACTGCGCGGTTGTCAACCAGCGCCAGCCCGGTGGTGTCCACGGCCGGCGCCGTGGAGAGGCCCTTCCCGAGCAGCCCCACGGCTGCGCCGGCGCCGGCGCCTGCGCCCCCGCTGCTGCCGCTTCCCCCGGGGCTGCCGGGGCTGCCGGCCTCCGCGTCGCTGCGCGGGGCGGGCGCGCGGGGCGCAGAGGTTTGGGGCGCGGCGCGCGGGCGCGGAAGGGGAGGGGCGGGCGGTCCGTGCTTGGGTGCCGAGTGGTGCGGCGCAGCAGATGCGTGCGCGCATGCGCGCCCACACCAATACTCCAGTGCCAGGCACCCACAGGCGCCCAGCCCGCAAATACGTGGTTTATATCTTTGTTTCGAAATGTGTTAAGCGCACCTGTAGTCCGCTAGGAGGTCCATGGCCGCTGATCAGGGGCCCGCGGCCCCTGCAAGGCCCCCGCTGGTCACCGGAGTATCAAATAACTCTTGGACTCCTAGCTTTACTTCTTTCGTGTTGTAAACGCAGCGAAAGCGTCCCGTGAAAAGGCTTCGAGCTGGCTGATCGCACAGGATGAGCTTGCTGTCGTGTTGTCAATACTAGAATCGCTCTGATTCTCCGGTAGTGCCCATAAGCTACTGGATGACCGCCTGCAGAGGTCGCGAACTTCCAGCGGACGCGTGCCGCGCCGCCTTGCGACCGCCTCACTCGTCACCGCTCTCAGCACAGCTCGTGCTTGCTCTTCATGACCTCTAGAGCTGAACATGTCGTTCATAGTGGTAGTAACCAGCCACCAGCGCTGATTGCACATGCCACTCCGGAAATCGGCGAAGCCAGGTCAATGCTGCTGACTTTTGCAAAGTTGCAGTTGAGCATGTGGAGCAGGTGGAGCGCGCCTCTAATCCAGCTGCCTGACAATCCTGGCCCTGGAATGTCGTGCGTCCAGCGCTTTGCGCGCATTGAAGCACGTGCACTCGAGCAGCGGCCGCTCGCCCCTAAACTACGCATGCGGTCGAGCGCTCCTGGAGTGTCAGCGCAGGGTATTACTTGGGAGCTTTTCGTCCAGAGGGGACAATCATCCTGCTCCAAAAACACAGCCTGCTGCAGTACACACAAATTTAAACGCCTGGGCACCTGCCCCAGCCGCGCAAGGCCCCCTCCCTGCGCGATCAACAAACGGCGCACGCCGCCGAGGTCAGGCAGGGGGCCCGAACCGGGGGCTGCAGCCTCGCGCTCTCTGAGGTGTGCGGACACTCCACAAGGTACAATCATGATAACCCGACCCGAATATGCAATGAGAGGGTTTGAGGGGGTCGTGATGGGATTAATAGACGCAGTGCTCGAGAAGACCTCGGCCGCGCCCCGCTTGAGGCAGCAACGGGTTTGCAACAATAGTTTTGGGCGCTCACGCGCGTTGCCGAGTTTGGTGGACTGGCGCGGGCTGCTGCTGGCGTTCAAAGGAAGGCGGAGGGATCGGTGGATGATGACGTCATGGTGACATCATGGTGACGTGTGCCTAGTTCATGATGCCGCTGGTGATGCCCTTGGCCGTGGAGATGGCGGGGTTGGCGCCCTGGCGCAGGCTGCGCGGTGAGAGGGGCAGAAAGTCGCGGATGCGAGCGTGTCGTCGGTGAAGGGCTGACAAGGGGCAGGTGTGCGGCAAGCACGGCATGTGCAGGTGAGCCCTGCGAAGTGGCGCGCACCATACAACACACGTGCAGTGACACGTGAACATCACGCAGTGGAATGAAACTGAACCCATGCACTCTGCTCGACATCTTGCTCACTT
>NW_014007445.1:0-2432 GCF_000611645.1 Monoraphidium neglectum | reverse complement strand
GAAGTGGGGGTGGGGGGGGGATTGCGTTCAGGAGGCCGCAGGCGGGGCCTGCAAGAAGGTGCGGGATTTGGGGTGGCACGGCCAGGGTGACGCCGTAGTGGGGCGCCGAGAGATGCGGGGGGCTCGCCTTGCAGGCTGACTGGAAGAGGACGCGCGCGCACAGTTGGTGGGCCCACCGCCAAACCACGGCATTCAGGCACGCATATGCATCACCACGATCTCCGTCATCCCTCTGCCAGCCGTGCGGCGAGCCAGCGCCTCCACGCCTGTCCTGCCGCCCTCATTCCCCCCTCTGCTCTAGCAAGCTCGGAATCGCCCACCCACCTGGTGCAGCGCTTCTTCCCCTCCCCCCCTTCTCCCCTTCTCCCCTCCCACCCCGGCACTGCCCACCCACCTGGTGCAGCGCTGTCTGCAGCTCCTCCTCCACCACATCGATCCTGCCAGGGTGGGAGGAGCGCATATGCGTGCAGGAGGGGCCGTGCGGAAGGGGCCGCGTCAGAGCCGCCCGACCCTGTCAGAGCCAAGCAGCGCGGCTGCCTGGAGGGCGACCGAGCGCCGCCTCGCTGGGGCAGAGGGGGGAGCAGCGGCGTCTCAACTCGCGTGCCGAGCAGGGTTCGGGCGGTTTTTGTCGGTGGAGAGGTCGGGTGTCAGCCGCCCCATCATATTGCGACAAGGACCAGGCTTGTTTGATTTTCTCGCTGCAGCGGTGCTCTGTCCATACTGAAGCCCGATAAGCAAAGCAGTCCGCCCCCCGTGCCCGGCCTCCGTCCCCCGAAAACCCACAGCCACCTCTGCACGGGCCACCAAAGCCAACCACTGCTCCCTGATCCACGCACACGGTTCTAGGACATCAATATGCAAGAAGTCCCAGAGCGCATGTGAGTGACCCGCCGTGCCCCCCACCCCACCTGCAGGTGAACAGCGCGTGCACCAGCTGCATCAGCTCCGCCGCGTCCCCCGGCGACGCGCTGCCCTTGAACGCGCGGCTGTAGGCCGACGCAGACACAGACAGGTCGATGCGCTTGCCTGCAGGCGGGAGCAGGGGGGTCGGCGGCCGTCAGGCCTGCTCGTTTGACGAGCGGTGCTCTTGCGTGTGAGCGGGAGCGGGGGCGAGCGCACCGTCGGGCCTGTCAGGCCGCAGCTCGATCGGCGGGCGGCGCGCTCGCCTGGGAGCAAAAGCAGGCGGACGTGGCCGTCCGAGTCCATGCGGCAGCAGCCCCCCTCCCCCCCAAAAGAGGCAGCAACAGCCCAGTGTAGAGGGGAAAGGAGCATGCCGCAGAATTGGGTTCAATTCAACAATATTAACGTATAAATGAATGTGATCGGCCCCACCTGCGAGGATGTCGTTGAGGACCTGTGGCCTGTGGCCGTAGACCCCCAGCTCTCCGGCCAGGAGGTGCGCCATGCGGCCCACACCCAGCAGGGACGGGGGCAGCTGCGGTGTGTGTGTGTGTGTGTGTGTGTAAGGGAAAAGGAGATGAGTCATGCACGCGCGGCGCGTGGGGGGTCCTTCGTTGCGGTGATGTCAGCATGATGGCAGCAAGGAAGGGTGGAGGAACCACGCGCGAGCGGGCGGCGGCTGCGGGGAGCACAGCAGGGGGGCGCCCCACGGCCAGCAGCTTGGCGTCCCTCACGCCCCTCTCTTGTATCACCACCCCTCCTGCATCATCACCCCACCCACAACAGCCCGAGGACCGAACATAACAGAACAGCGGTACCGGCTGTCAAATTCGTACGCACACACACACACACACACACACACACACACACACACACACACACACACACATGCACGTGCGCGCGCAGACACACACGACCATACACACACGACCCCCCCCCACACACACATATGCACACACACACACACCAGAAACACGACACACCACACACACCCCACCTCGCTGAGCCCCCCCACGGCCAGCCCTGTGATCAGCAGCTCGTCATCCAGAAAGTCCCTCTCCTGCAGCACCACCCGCAGGCCGTTGGACAGCGTGAGCGCCACGCCACCAAGCTTGGGCAGGGGCGTCTCGCCCACGACGGCGCCGGGGGCGGGGGAGAAGGGCAGGATGGCGTCAGGCACGTCGTCCTGCCAGAAAGGGGGTGTGGTGGATGGGGTCGTGACGTCCCATGATTGGTATTATGACAAATGTTTTATGGTTTGATGTTTCCTGGGATAACCTCACGGTAGACGTCGTCATTGCGGGCATGAGTTTGACCCTGGCGCGGGGTGGTGTTCTGCTTGTGGTCGAGGCGGTTGCGACAGCAGGGCCCCCTGTCCCTTCCTCTCCCTGCCCCTTGCACCCCCACCCCCCCTGCCCCTAGGGGTGCACCCCCAGCTGAGCCCTACCTGCGCCCAGGGCCCGATGGCGCCGGCCTCCTCCGCCGCCTGCACGCGCCTCACGACCGCCAAAATGTCAGAGTCCCCGTGGCGG
>NW_014007446.1:0-2438 GCF_000611645.1 Monoraphidium neglectum | reverse complement strand
ACGTGGGGCGCTTCAGGATCCTGGGGGCCACGCTGCAGCAGATGCCGGGGTGGTGCAGCGACCTCAAATACGCCGGTGCGCACGCACACACGCAGCAGCTCGCGCGCGCAGCCCCGTCAGCCCTGCATGCAGGACATGCACGCACGTTGCTGCGCTGCAGGGCAGGACGGGAGGAGCAGGGTTTCGACCAGTGGGGTGCCGCAGCGAGAGGGGCGGGGCCGCCCCGCGGGATTCAGCGCGACGCCTGCAGTCATGCGCAGCGCATAGCTGGCCCAGCCCGTGCGTTGTCCTTGCATGCTTGATCAAACCCCTGACTCCTTGCCCCCGCACCCTGCACCGCTTGATGCGACGCCCGCGCAGCCGCACTGGGCACGAGCGTGTGGCACGTGTGGCGGCCGAGCGCGGCGCGCATCCTGGCGCTGCGCAAGGCGCTCGCGGGGCGGCCCGTGTGGGTCGCGGCCAGCACGCACCCAGGCGAGACGCGGGCGGCATGCGCGTGGGACTCTTTTGAGGGTGACTGCATTGGCGGCGCGTCGGGCGGCGTGGGCTGGACTCGCAAGCAGGACGACGGGCCGCTCGGCTCCTGCCCCCCGCTCTGCCGCTGAGGCGCTGAGCCGCGAATCAAACTTGGACTGCGAAACACCGCGCCCCCTGCTTCAACCGTCCCGCCCTCCCCTCCCGTCCCCCGAAAAACCACCGTCGCCCCGAAACCCCGCAGGCGAGGAGCTGCCCATTGGCGGCGTCCACGCGTCCCTTCGCAAGGAGTGGCCCCGCCTGCTCACGATCCTTGCGCCCCGCCAGCCGTGCCGCGGCCCCGAGGTCGCGGCGGCCCTGGCGGACCAACTGGGCCTCAGGGCTGTCCTGTGGAGCGGGGGCAGCGGCGGTGGCGGCGGCGGCGGGGGCGGCGAAGCGGACGGCGGCGGCGCGGCGGCTCAGGGGAAGCTGCACAAGGGGGCGGGGCAGGGGGGGCAGGAGCAGCAGCAGGAGGGGCGACAGCAGGGGCAGCAGCAGCAGGGTCTGCAGCAGCAGCAGCAGCAGCAGCAGCAGCAGCAGCAGCAGCAGCAGCAGCAGCAGCAGCAGCAGGGTCAGCGCGCCTTCCCCGATCTGGAGGGTGCTGACGTGTTGGTGCTGGACGTGGCGGCTGACCTGCCCCTCATGTACTGGTGGGGCCCGCACAGCCCTGAATCGCGCATGCAGTTGCATGCAATCGCACGCACGGTTCCACGTGCACATGATGGCGCGTGGATTATACGTGTATGTGGAGCGTGCTGAGACCCCCCCACACACACACACACACGCATGCACACACACACTGCCGCACGCACGTGATTGCACACACACACGCACATGCACGTGCGCCTTCGCGCGCGCGCACACACACACACACACACACACACACACACACACACACACACACACACACACGCATGCACGCACGCACGCACACGCGCACGCACGCACGCGCGCACGCACACAGCACACACACACACACAGCGGACGCACACACACACACCATGCCCTTCCCCCCCAGTGTCTCCGAAATCGCGTTTATCGGCAACTCCCTGCTGGAGGGCTGCGGCGGCCACAACCTGGCTGAGGCCGCGGTGGCGGGCTGCGCGGTGGTGGTGGGGGAGCACGCGGGGCACTTTGGCCAGATGGCGGAGGAGCTCAACCAGGTGGGGGGGGGGGGTGAAGGAGGGCGGGGTTAGGGAGGGTTTGGGGGGTGCCGGGGGTGGTGCAGGGGGGAGTGCGTTTTTCTGGTGAGAGGACGGGTCGGTGCGGGATACGGTGCATTTTTGTGGTGGGGGGGAGGGCTGGTGGGAGCTGGTGGGGCCTGTGGGTGGTTGGATCGCCGCCAGGACTGACCGCAGAAGGTTCTGCCAGGGCCGCCGCGGCGGTGCCGCCCGCAGCAGCAGAGACGCGCTGGGTGGCGGCGGCACTGCATGTTTGCGGCTGAGCGTCCGCCCGCGGTGCGGGGGCGCGTCTCCCCTTCCATCCCCCCATGCCAAGCGTACCTGAAGCCCCGCATTCTCGCACTCGCGCGCGCGCGCGCGCCGCGGCGCCCGCGAAACCGGCAGGCGGCGGTGATGGCGGCCGAGGAGGCGGCGGCAGCCGTGAACAGCAGCGGTGCGCTCTTCGACGACGCCTACCCCTTCGCCTCCCACGACCCCGCCGCCGGCGGCGGCTTTGGCGGCGACGACTCGGCCGCGGTCTCCGGCGGCGGCGCCGGCGGCGGCGGGGACGAGGGCGATGGGAGCCCGACAGGCGGGGGCGGGGGCCGCCCCTGGGGGCTGTCTGATGAGAGGGGGTCAAGCCGGTCAACGGGGCCGGAGCCGGGCCCCGGCTCGCGCCCCGCGACGGCGCCAGCGGCGGTCGCGTACGGCAACGAGCGCCGCGCGCCGTTCAGCGCCGCGGCGGCCGGCGGGGGCGTCCGGCGG
>NW_014007447.1:0-2435 GCF_000611645.1 Monoraphidium neglectum | reverse complement strand
CGCGACGCCCAGCGCGGCGGCGGCGGCGGCGGCCGCTGCCGCGGCTTGCGGGTGCTGCTGCTGCTGCTGCTGGGGCGGCGGCGGCGGCTGTTGCTGCGCGAGCGGCGCCGCCTGCAGCTGCCCGAGCCCGAGCCCGGGAGGCGCAGCCATCACGGGATGCTGCTGCTGCTGCTGCTGCTGCTGCTGCTGCTGCTGCTGCTGCTGCTGCTGCTGCTGCTGAGCTGCGGCCGCCAGCGCAGCCGTGCCCGCCAGCTGTGACGGCGCGAGCCCCAGATCAAGGCCGCCCGGCAGCTGCATGGCAGCGAACGTTGGCGCCGGCGGGGCCGACACGCCGAGGGTCTCGTCATCCATCATGCCCTGCGCGGCGGCCAGCATTGCGTGGGTCTCGCGCATTCGGCTGCAGGGCGCGCGCGGGTCGCTCGACGCGCGCGCGGCGCACGCATGCGGCTGCTCTAGCCAAGCTGCACGGAAGCATCAAGCAGCATGCTGTGTGATGCTTGCGCGTTTCTTTCTAGCCTTGGAGCCCCCCGTGCACAGCGCGGGTGGTATTCAAGCCCAGCGATCTGGGCCACACCCGCGGCCGTTGATTGGAAGGGGAGGACCGAGATAATTTCACATGCTTACCAGGCAAGTTTAAGCCTGGCTGCCCACATGCGGGCTGACAAAGCCTGATCCTGTCCTAGGCCGCGGCCCCACGCCCCCGCAGCTCTAGAAAAGCTGACTCAGGTCTCTATGGATGCTGAAGTCAGCCGAAGCGCGCTTAGTTACGTCCTGGCTGCTGTGCAGTAAAAAGTACAGCACTGGGAACTATCTTCACGAGGTGTGTGCTGACAGAGAGCATGAGCAAACGAACACACGAGAACTACAGCTACGCTGGTGCATCTCTGAGACCCGGTGCGGCCGTGTTGAGGAACGCGGCTTCGCCTGGGATGGCACTGTTCTTCACGCTGTCAAGGCAGTCACCCATAACGACGCTTGATCGCCCGTCATGTGCCCAAAATTGAGAACGAGGCACATACAGACAGGATGTCATTCAATGTGCGCAGCCGCCAGCGGTGTCAACCGATTTGCGCACAGTCATGACGGGGGGCCTGCTGCTGGTGGCCCGGCCTGGCCCTGGCCGATGCACAGGAAAGCCCATCGGCGGTTGCTATGCAGTTTGAGACGCGAGGACCATGCGTACATGCTTGGGATGCCCAAAGCTGCGCCGCAGCTTGGTGACTATCTGGGGGGGTTATGAGGGGGTGAGCGACACCCTGCCTTTGACCCCCCCCTGCACACGTAGGCCGTGGCATCGGCTGAGATCTACCACTTCTGTCTGATTGTGCCGCTTCAAGGCTTGCAAGGGGGCGAGGGGGGTGCTGACCTGGTTCTGACGCGGCGGAAGTGCGTCACCCGGGTGACCCACTCAGCATGTGATTGGTCATGAGGCGAGCATGCGGAGGCGTGATGAGCCCCCAGCCCCAAGCCGTGCCTGGAGTCATTGAGCTGAGGGCCTGTTCTACTCAGAACTCCAAGATGCGGCGCGGGGACGGCTTGCCGTGGCCCCTTGCCGGGGGTGGGGAGGGAGGGTGGGGTGGCGGAAGCCCTGCCGGCCGGGGTTGCAGGGATGGGCCAGCCACGCCAGGGCACCCCGTTGTCCAACCCGTGTGCCGCGCCGCACGTTGCGCGCCGCATGCAGTGGCGCAGCACGCGGCCTGTCGCGCGCTCCGACTGCCGCCGCGGGCCGGGGCGCGTGTCCGCGGCAGCTGCGCCCAAAGGCCCACTGAGACGTGCTGACAAAGCGGCCAGGGGTGTTCCGGTGTCTGAGTGTCATCGCAGTAGCGAGCGCGCTGCAAATTTGAACACGCCGGTTCTAGATGACCCTCAAGCCATTACACGAAATTGAGGGTCCCATAACAGCGGCGCGACAAGCAAACGACTCAGTGCTTTGTCCATCCGCAGCCCAGCCCCCAGACGCGTCGTGAGGCGCGCCGCCGCCGCCAGCACCGCCGCCGCCGCTTCGGCTGCCGTCTTCGCCACAACTACGCGCCGCGCCCGGCCGGGCGCACGCCTGCTCCCGGCCGCCGCCCGCCGCTGCGACCGCGGCCGCCGCACGACCTTCGTGCCGCGCTCACGGCTGCAGCCGTTCCAAGGCCCAGCCGCCGCCGCTCCCGCCGCGGCTGTACTTGAGCCGGTCGTGCAGGCGCCCCGCGCGCCCCTGCCTGCGGGAGTCGGACGGGCGCGGCGCGCGGGGTTGGGCGTCGGCGCGTTGCATGGCGAGGCGGCACGGCAGGCGCCAACCACATCACGTGCGCGGGGGGACCCTGGCAGCGCCGCACCAGAGCCGACGCCAGGGCGCGCCACGGACGCCGAATTTGGCCTCTTCGCGGTGCACCCACCCCCTGGTTTCCTTCGAGCGGCCTGCGGCCCCCGCCGGCCGGGCACCCCTCCCC
>NW_014007448.1:0-2437 GCF_000611645.1 Monoraphidium neglectum | reverse complement strand
CCGCGGGGCGGGTGTCGAGCAGCGGCGCGTCGGTGAACGGGGTGCCGCAGACGCCGACGGCACGGCGCGCGCCGCCGCCGCCCCCCAAGTGATGCAGAGGCTCGGGGCGAGGGGGTGGAAGGCGGTTACGATGCATTTGTGGGGGCGGCTGTATTGCACACTTCCTGCGTGGTCCCTTTGGGTTGCATGCTGCACTTCTTATTTGCGTATGTTATCGGTGGCGTCCCCTGGCGCTCAGCTGGCAGCACAATGGACGGACCTGGTACACCGGCAGGGCAGCATTGCTCAAGGCTTTGTGCATGCCAGGCCAAGGTGTTGACCAGCCCACCACAACACATGCATGCCACAAAGCGCTCAAGGGCTCGCGACAGCTCATCAGCGGGTGTTACAACTGCCTCGAGGACGATTTGCACAGGCAGCGACAGCAAGAAAAGGCCACGCAGCGGCACACACATGCAGTGCTCTTTATCAATGTTGAAAAGGGGTTGTGGAGGGTTCAACGCAGCGCGGCTTCAAAATCAATGCAAGGCGTGTGGTGGCCTTGCTTCTTTTCTTACCCTGGGCGCCACGCGCCATCAGCAGCAGTGTGTTGAGCCGGGGCGGCCCTCGCGGGCCAAGTGCTGGCCACGTGGGCAGCCCCTCTGATAACCAAAAATCAAACCAGCGGAGGTTTGGGAAACGGGGATTTGCGCTCAGCATTCAAAAACACGGACGGGGCTCTGTTGAGGCGCTCGGCCGCGCTGCGCCCTCCCCACAAACTGTGAGTGCCCGGCTGTCGCGTCCTCAACACCACGCAGGCCCGAAAAGGGGGCCGTCGCTTTGTGTGTGCTGCTAGCCACAAAATTGGGTGGCACTGCACAGTAATAAAGCTCGCGCCGCCCCAGCTGGCGCCAAGGGCCAGCGGCCATTGGCGTGGGCCGGTGGCGCAGAGGCACGGAGGCGCGGATGACCGCACGCCGCGCCCCCGCCAACATATGTGTGTGCGCGCTTGGGCGCGGACTCCTCATCTGGCACGGGTCAAGCCAGCAAAGTGCTCAGTAGTGCGACCCGACCTGCGAGCAGTGGGGGGGCAGAGGACAGGTAGGGGCCGGGACCTTGTCAGCAGCCGGGGTGGGGGCGCAAGGGACGAGCGGGCGTTCGCCGCCGCGGCCGCCGACACCCGAAGCGATGGTCCAACGCCGCCGCCGATGATGGGACGAGCGCGAGCGGGCAGGGGCAGCAATCAGGGGCGCAGCGGCTGCGTCGCCCCGACCCGGATCCAGAGCGCGGCTGCGCAACAGGCGGGGCCGCCGCGCGCTGCAAACGCGGGCAGGCGGCTGCGTGCGTGTGCGGGGGACGGGCAGGGACGGACATTTGTGGACACCCGCGTGCATGTGACCCTGCGCTTGCCTTGCGGTGGTGTACTGCGGTGAGCACGCGGTCGTCGTCAACGGCGCCGCCGATGACGTTGGCGTACACCACCCAGTGGTCTGCCGCGTCCTGGGGGGTTGCGCGCGCGCGCGTGTGTGTGTGTGTGTGTGTGTGTGCGTGTGTGCGTGTATGTGTGTGAGGTGGGACTTGAAGTAGCAGGGGAGGGGGTTAAGGAAAGGCCTGGCAGGGCAGGTGTTGGGGCAGCAGAGGCGGGGCAGGGCCCAAGGGCGGCGACGGCCGCCCTCAACCCCCCTGTCCGCGCCCTTGGGCATGCTCGCACGGCCCAGCACGCGTTTCCTACCAGGCCCCCCCCCCAACGCCCTACCATGCAATCCGTCATCCTCGCTCTCCACTCCCATTCTTATCCACATGCACCGGACCACAACGTCTCATATGTATGACCACACCACACGTGTATATGACCACACCAACAGCCTCAACGCACACAAACACACAAACACAAACACGCGCGTACGCTCCCCACTCCCTCGGCCCCTCACCAGGCGCGACACGACCTCGCAGTCAAGGTGGGCGGAGGCCTGCTCCAGCACGGGGCAGCCGCTGGCCTCAGAGTCTTTTACCTCCAGCCCAGCCAGCCGGTCCTCCCCGGGCTTGTGGGGCGTGGACAGCACCTGGCGGTTCATGTGTCATGTTTCAAGGTTCATGTTTCGTGTTTCATGTTTCATGCTCGGTGTTCCACGGTGTTTCAGGGTTGGTGGAGGAGGATCGGGGGAGGCAAGAGGCAAGAGGCGAGAGGCGGGGGTGCTGACTTGGCAGGAGGGGCTGGCCTCGGGGCTGTGGCACGTATCAGCACGGTGAGGGAAGGGAAGCGGGGTCCGCCTTTGGCGGTGGCGCCGCGGCGTCCGCCGGGCTCGACGGCAGGTGCCTACCCCCTGACACGTGGGGCAGCACCGCCCGGCGCCAGGCGCGCCGGCTTTCGCCCGCCTCGCTCCCGTCGCCATCCTCTGGATCCCCACAATGCAGCCCATCTGCTGAACCGGTGCCCCCCTCCTCCCCCCTCAACCCC
>NW_014007449.1:1323-2801 GCF_000611645.1 Monoraphidium neglectum | reverse complement strand
CCCCCCCCCCTGCCGTTCCCCTCACACCGCGAAAACTCATAACGCCCATCGCACACTGACCCACAGCGAATCAAAACCAAATATAGTGGCCTGATCCCTCCCGCTTGGCTGCGGAGGCACCTTCCTCTCTTGCCCTCGCATCCCGGGAACGTCCCAAGCATCGCACACGCCAGAGATCTCTGGAGGCTGTGCTCTGGCCTTACGCTGGCATCGCCCACGTGAATTTCAAACAGCCTGAGAGCATCTGCTGCATGCACTGCGCATTCACGCCCAACTGGGGAACAGGCAGCTACCTGCGAGCCAATGAGTACTGTATGGGAAAGGCGAGTCCCTGCGCAGTGGTCTCATGAATGAGCGAGGCAAGGCCCTGCGGCAGTGCGGCAGTGCGGCGCAGGGCGGTGACGCGCATGTCCCTGGGAAAAATATGGTGAATTGAGCAGCGAGCGGTAGGGTTTTGGACGGGCCGGCTTATCCACACTTCCTGATGTGGAGTTCATCCTGCAGGCGGGTGCAGCGCCATGGCGCCGTGCAAGATCACAGCAGATCTCGACGTGCGCTCGCGTATGCGGCCTAACGGACCGATCGTAGCCACAGTCAAGGATGTGGTGCCGTGGACTGGGTCAGCAAGGTGGTGATGGCCGGCAGCCCAGCGCTCACTCAATGTCACCGCAGTTGCGTTGATGTGGTGACATGTGGGGGGCGCAATCGTTGATTGCACCCCCACACTACCACAACGCCAGCCGGCAAGGTCCTTTGCCAGCAAACTTATAAATTGCTCTCCTGTGTCTGTCTTCCACTCTTGCCATCCGCAGAGTCACATTGTAAGACAGCTTATGACCCCTTTAGTGATCAGGGTGTCGCGCCGTGAAACTGTGTGCGCGGTTGACACCCCCTGATCCAGCCGTAGCAGCTTTGGAGGCAGCAGAAACCCTTCCAAAACCAAATTTAGCTGCTTGCCTCAACATGGCGGCTGCGGCACCCCAACCGCATTGCTGAGGGACGCAACACACTGCGCTTACACTGCCCTTACATGTGGCGCAGGCAGCGGCCAAGGGGCATCAGTCACGCCCGGTGCCCTGCGCGCACACGCCGGCCCTGCAATCTTCGTGTAAGTTATTTGAACTAATAAAAGGATACCTCAACTACCTTGGAGTCGTAGTCGGCCGTCACCGTCTCACCGGGGATCCGAAGGAACAAGTGCGGCAAGCAGCAGAGTGCACAAAGCGAGTGGGGTATCCCTGCCCGTAACCTTTCCACTGGTACTTGCACCACAATCACCTGAGCGCGAAGGCGAGGTGATCAGAGCAGCAGAGGGATCTGAGTTCAGGCCATGGCAAGGTGTAGCCAAGGGACAAAGATCATCAGTGCGTGTCCGTGTGTGCGCAGAGGAGTCCCCGGCGACGGTGAGGCAAAGGGCCGTAGTGTCGGCGGTTGTCGTTGAAGGCAAGCTGGGGGAGGCCGGGAGGTGTGGATGAGTC
>NW_014007449.1:0-956 GCF_000611645.1 Monoraphidium neglectum | reverse complement strand
GCCGGGAGGTGTGGATGAGTCAGGACGCGGGGCTGTGGGGCCGTGGCCGCGTGCGTTTTGAGTATAAAAAACGTACAAACACAGGAAAGGGCGGGCTGACATAAGCAGCTCTCCACCCGGTGCGCAGCAAGGGCAGGCGCGGGAGCGTACTGGCGGGGCGGGCGGGTGCAAGCACGGCGGCGGGCGGCAGTCCAGCAGCAGTGACGGAGCATGCGTCGCGTTCGCGCGATGCTCAGTCTGGGAGGATGACGGCGCGAGACCGTAGACGTCTGTGCAGTCCCGTCCCACGTAGGCTTTGGAAGAGACGGTCGACGGTGGCGGCAGCCGGGGGGCCGACCCCAGGAGTCTGGTAGTACCGTAGGAGACGTAGACATGGCAGGGATACCCCGTGCGGCAAGCAGGCGAGTGCATGTAGGGTATTGTATACAAGCAACCAATGGGACAACGAACTAAAATAAAAGTATACCTCACTACCTTGGAGTCGTAGTCGGCCGTCACCGTCTCACCGGGGATCAAAGGAGCAAGTGTGCGGCAAGCAGCGGAGTGCACAAAGCGAGCGGGAACTGATAAGCGCGCGCATGTTCAACTTTTGATCTGGCCGAGGAACGCGTGCATGCATCAACACATGGCGTGACCTGTTACTAACAGCCACGAACTTGGACTTGCATACCACACGAAGAATGGCAGTTTATCCGTTTGGTAGAATCAAACCGCCAAGTAGCACACTTGCCACCCTTTTCAGCGAAGGTTGTCCTGGCTCGACATCTGGTTTTAGGTCGACGTTGCCACGCCCAACATGCGGTGCATAGGGAGCTCGCTCATGACTTTGGCGGTTGTACTACTGGCTTTGAATTTGCTGGGCGGGGTCATTTGCGCCAGGTGCGCATGCACTTGCAGGCGGCGTACGTGGGTGGCTTGGGGTGGCGGGTGACGGGGAATGCAGGGAGCTCCTGCTG
>NW_014007450.1:0-2437 GCF_000611645.1 Monoraphidium neglectum | reverse complement strand
GGGGAGGGGCCGGGGGCTCGGGGCGCCTCCGGTCTTGGGTGCTCGCGCCCGCCACCCTGGCCCTGCAGACGGCACCCCTTGTGCAGCCACAGAGAGCTGCCGCCCCCTTTGCCCCAACCAGCCCCTCACATTTGTTATGACCCGAAAAGTGATTAGGGCACCCGTTGCGCAGCGCTGCTGAGGGTGACAGCCATAGTCAGCGGCACTGCCGCAACGGCTGCGCCTGCTTCACACCCGGTGCTAAGCTTCAATGCACTCACCGCCGCCGCAGCCGCAACCCCCCGGCTCCAGCGAACCAGTGCGCCCGCGCGCCACCGCCGGTCCACCTACACTCTCATTCTGATTCTTGACGGGCTGGTTGACGGCTTGCCGAGAGACGGAACGCATCAATCGACCAATCAACGATCACTGCACTATTGGAACTTCCTTGATCACCGATCCCTCCCTCTTTGCCCATATCCGCCTCCACTGAGCTCCTCCCCCCAAACCACACTGCCTGCCGTCGGCCCCCCCCACCTGCGCCCCCTAAAACATGGTCCACCGCGCCCCTCGCAGCCTTCGCCGCTGACATTTGGGTGGCCTGCGGACCCGGCCTCTTCGCCCCCTGGGCCTTCCACGTCAGCGCTGAGCTGGCGGCTGGCACGTCCTACCACCCCCTCCTACCAGGGATCTACAGGTGAGTGATCCGATCCACCTGCAAAAC
Source organism: Monoraphidium neglectum (assembly GCF_000611645.1). Lineage (NCBI taxonomy): Eukaryota > Viridiplantae > Chlorophyta > Chlorophyceae > Sphaeropleales > Selenastraceae > Monoraphidium > Monoraphidium neglectum. Next base: position 1,734 of record NW_014007450.1, on the reverse strand, counting down.
TCTGGGGAAGCCACCACGGCTGCGGCGATGTCATAGTTGACTGACGTTTGACCGTATTTGACCGGGCTAGCAGCGCATGCACGCAGGGCAAAACGCGCCTGTTTAGGTTTCGAGCGTCCTGGTTGTTACAATACCTTAAGCGTTTAATGTTGCCGGGCAACGCAGGCTCTCAGGGCGCTTTGATCCACCACGGCCCACGCCTTCCAAGCGAGTTTGACCCCCTCATTCCGACCACCCCTGCCAGGATGCTGGCCGCCGCCATGAAGCTCTGCGATAGGGCCGGCCTCCTCGCGGCCCCCGGCCGCGGCCCGAGCGACGCCGCCCCGCTTACCGCCGGCCCCAGCGCCGCCCCAAACGCCCGCAAGCGCCGCCGCTCGACGCCGCCCGGCGAGGGGCCGCCCGACGGCGGCGGTTTCGGCGGCGGTTTCGACAGCGTTCACGGTTTCGGCGGCGGCGAGGAGGGGGCGGAGGGGGGCGGCCGCCACGACGTGGCGCTGCGGGCAGCTCTGGTGGCGGTCTATAGGGACTGCCTCAGGGACGTGCTCGCCGCGTGCAGGTGGGTGTGTCATCAACTTTCATACATTGGTTGTGCAGATGATGTTGTACACACGCGGTTTGCTCTCTGGGGGCGTGCCTTGTATCATTGATGGGAACCAATAGCCCAGCGGCGGCTCAGCAGCGGGCCACAGCGCTTGATGTGGGGGATTGAGGGGACAAGGGCTTGCCGCGCACAGCCCGACGGCCTGGGTTGCTAGGGGCGCGCTCGGAGGTCGTGGCTGGTCTGCTGGCATGTCACATCAAAGCGAGGCTGGTTTGGCCCCCCCCCCTGACACAACGGCGCGCATCGCGGGGCGCGAGGTGCGGTGTGGTATCTATCAGCGCCACCCCCCCTCGCGGCCCCGCGCTGGGTACCGACCGCGAGCGTCGCGGCGGCGGCGGCGCCGCAGCCGTCGGGCGGGGGGTGCACTACTGGGCGCTGCGCTGCGCTGCTGCTCAGCCACAAAGACATACGCGGGCTGCAAATGCCCTCCGAAAAACTTTGGGTTTTTGGAGCATCTGTGTATTTGAGTGCATGGCTGAGAGGGTTATTGCTTGCTTGAAGGCGAGCGTGTGTGCTTGCGGTGACTCACGTAAAGGTGGTGTGGAAGGGAGGGGCGGGGGTGCGCCACCCTCCAGCATTGAAAGGGCGTTTGTGACACCCATGACACGTACTGCACAGCCCCCAGCCCAGATCCCGAAACGCACTACCCGCCCCTGCGACTGCCGCCCACCCCCAGATCGTACAGCGACGATCTCCTCTTCTCGTGCCTGCAGCTGCTGCTCGCCGCGCCCCCCGCCGTCCTCGCGCCCCGGGAGCTCCTCCCGCCGCTGCGCGCGGCGCTGCAGCTCGGCCTTGCGTCGCCACCGCTGGCTCTAGTCGCGCTCGAGACGCTGGAAGCCTGGGAGGCACCCGGGATCTCGGATCCCGCCGACCCCTCAGATTCCACCTCCGCCGACGGTGACGGCGACGCGAGCCTCGTGGCACCGGGCGGTGGACCAGATCTCGTGAGATCTGGGGCTGATCTGAGATCCATGCTGCCCGAGATCTTGCCGTTGGTTGAGCCCTACCTAAGGGACGTGTCCGCGGCCGCGGCCGCTGCTGCCGCGGCGGGCGCGGCGGCGGAGGCGGCGAGCGCGGCGGAGCGGGCGGAGCAGGAGGGGCGGGGCAGCGGTGGCGGTGGCGCTGGGGTGGGC
>NW_014007451.1:0-2438 GCF_000611645.1 Monoraphidium neglectum | reverse complement strand
CTCGGCGCGGAGCGCGGCGCCGAGGCGGCGGCAGGGCGCGTGCAGGGCGCCGCCTTCCGATGGTGCCGCAGCGCCGGCGCCGTCCGCATCCAATGCTATCGCCGCGTACAGCCCCTCCAGGGCCGCCCACAGCTCGCTGCCCTGCGGTACACCTGCCGGGCGCGTCGGGGGCGCCTCTAGTTGCTGGGTGGGGCGCCTGCCTATGGCCGCCTCCGTGGGAGCCGCGTTGTTGCCTTCAGCGTCGGCTGAGGCCGGGGCAGCGGGGGCCGAGGCGTGCGGAGTGGTGGGCGCATCAGCAACCAATTCGAGCGCCGCCCCGGGCAGGGGCGGCGCCAGCGGCGCGGCATTCGGGGTCGCCGCCGCCGCAGACTTCCGTGTTTCAAGGTTGCTGCTCCCCTTTGCCCTTTCATCCGCTCGCGCGGCCGGGGCCGCGGCGGCGGTCTCGCCTGTCGAGCCGGACGGCCGGCCCGCCGCGCCGCTGCGCCGCCGTCCAAGGCTCTCAGGCGCCCTCGGAGGGCACAGGCGCACTGCGTGCGCGCGGGTGCCAGCCAAAGCGGCGCCGTCGACGACCTCCGGCGCGTGCAAACTCGCCCCGCCCCCTGCGGCGGCCGCCCCCTGTGCGCAGCAGCCCGCGGCAGCGGCGCGCGCGAGCCGCGACCGCGCCGCCGCCGTCGCGGCCGCGCAGCCTGGCAGCAGCCCCAGCGCCACCGCCAGCAGCCGCGCCGGCGGCGGCGGCGTGGCGCCGACTGTGTCTGCGTCTTCTTCTCCTTGCTGCCACAGCATCTCATCGAGAGTCACTTCGCAGCCCCCGGGAACACCCCCTTCTGCTGCCTCCGCCCCCGCCGGCGGCCCCAGGCCCCCGGCCACCCCTTCTATACTCGCGAGCGCCGCCCGCAGCGGCAGCAGCCGCGCGCGCGCCGCGGACGCGTCGGGCGCGGTGTGCGCGAGCGCCTTGAAATGCAGGCGCAGCTCCGACGCGTCCGCAAACGGCCCCCTCTCGCCCCGCCCCTGCGGCTGCTCCGGACGCGTCCCCTGCTGCACGCCGCCCGCTGCCTCACCCACGCCGCCGCCGCCGCAACCAGCGGAGGCAGCAGCCGTTGCGTCCTCCGGACCGCGGCCGAGCAGGGCGGCGGCGTCGCGCGCCAGGCGGCGGCAGAGCCGGTCAGATGCGTCGCAGATCTCGCCGACCAGATCGTCCAGCGCGGCGCCCGCCTCGTCAGCGTCGACAGCGTCGGCGGCGGCCGGCCTGATGTCTGCAGGCGCCGGCTGCACCTCCTCCTGTGTTTCGCGACTCTCCTGCGCCGGCGCCTGCTCCTGCCCGCGTCCCCGCGCCTCCCGCTGCTCCTCTTGCTCTTGCTGCCACTCTTGCTCCTGCTGCTGCGCCGCCAGCGGCGCCTGATGAGGCAGGGGCGCCGCGGCCGGCCGCGGCAGCCCGGCGGCCGCGGGCGCCCGCACGGCGGCAGCTGCAGACGGCTCGCTCAGTAACGACGCATGATCCAGCCCGTGGGCAAGGCGCCATCCGGCTGCCAACGCACGCGCGCCGGGCCCGCCGGGTTCAGCCAGGCGCCACTGCTGCGCGACATCTTCGACGACCGAGTGCGGCGCGCCCGCCGCCGCCGCCAGCGCCGCACCTGCCTCGGCCAGCCGCCTCCTGGCGGCGCCACCGGAGCCCGCGCCGGCGCCGGCGCCGACGCCGGCCTCGTTTGCCCAGCAGAGCAGCGCCGCGGCGGCGAGCGAGGCGGAGCGCGCGCGGACGGCTGATGTGGGGCGGCTGCCTGCAGTGGCTGCGGCCTTGGTAGAGGCGGCGCCGCCAGGGACCTCATTGATGTCGATTGGGGTGCTGGCAGCCACTAGTGATGTCATCGCGGCCTCGCAAACGACGATCATGGCTGCCACCAGCTCCTCAACGCCCACCAGCTCGTCACCGGTGACATCACCATCGGGTGACGCCGGTCGCGGCCCGAGGGAGGCCGCGCCGCCCTCTGTCCCTGCAGCGGCCATGGACGCGAGAAGCGGGCCCCACGCCTGCCAACAGCCCCCACTGGCAGTGCCAGTGCGGGCCGCGGCCAGAGGCAAAAACGACAGCGCCGCCGCGAGCGGCGCCGCGGCCTGGAGCGCCAGCGCGCGCCCCAGGCACATGACGAGCGCGGCGGCGGGCTCGGGGGGCGCGATCGCGTCCAGGTGGCATGCCAGCTCAGCGACTGCCGGAGCGAGGTCTGTTGGCTCCGGCGTCCGAGTCAGCGCGGCCGCGCCCGGGTGCGGGGCCGAGGCGAGGGCGTCCACGGCCGCTGCGGCCGCGTCTGCAGCCACGATCGCCGCCCCGCTGCCGCCGAAAGCGAGTATGAGTGGGCGCCCGAGTGCCGCCGCGGCCGCGAGTGGCAGCCGCGCGCCGAGCGCCGGCGCGGCGGCGGCGAGGAGCGCGGCGGCCGCGCCGGCGG
>NW_014007452.1:0-2440 GCF_000611645.1 Monoraphidium neglectum | reverse complement strand
ATGTACCGCCTCTTCATCATGTTTAAGTACTTCACATACAACCTCTCGCTGAGCCTCATGGTCATCACGCTCACCCGCAACCTCGCCTACGTGATATTCCTGCTGCACTGGTGGGGTGACCCAGGGGCGGCACGGGTGACGGGGGGTTGCGCGCCGGTCAGGAGGGCGCCCGCGTGCACTGCGCGCGTTGTTTGGACATAGCTGCTTACACAATTATATATAATTGCGAGTAGGGAAATGCCCATTTTGATCCCTTCCCGTCTCACCTTTTGTGTCAGCACCACCGACCCTCCTGAATACGGGCGAGCCGTGTCGACCGACGCCCCCCGCCCCCTAACTGCCACCCAACCGCCAACAACCGCAGGGCGTCGTGCGCATACTACTTCATAGGGCGCCAGACGGGCGACCTTGGGCCCAACACGTGGTACGGTCAGCACGACAAGCTCAAGAACCTGGGGCTGGCGGAGCGCTACATATACACCTTCTACTGGTCAATAGTCACGGTGGGTGGTCCAAGGGGGAGGGGTGGGTGGATGGCTTCGAGGGGTGGCTTGTCGTGCTGAAGAGGATGTGTTGCCGTGCTGAAGAGGATGTGTTGTGTGTTGAAGTGGGATGCAAGTGAACGTGCGTGCATTGGAGCGTGGGTGCGAGCGTGCGTGCGTTATTTGCGAGCCCTCCTGCACGCACGGGTGTCGTGCTTCTGTGGTTTGGGGAATGCGTGCGCGTGTCAGAGCGAGCCAGCCATTGCGGAAACGCACGTCGTTGCTGCTGTTCTCCGTGCCTGCGCATCAGGCGGCTGCACGCCGCAATTCGTCCTATCTCCGACCCCGGTAATTGGCGCCCCTCCCCACAGTTCGCCACGCTCGGCTATGGCGACCTGACGCCCTTCAACACCGTCGAGGTGCGGCACGCCCGCCCACCCCCACCCCCCTTCAAAACTGCCCGCAAACTGAGCGGCCACACGCCGCCACGCGTAGTGTGTCCGTGCGTGAGAGACAGAAATCCAGGCCCATCGGCTGGCACCCATGATGTTTGTGGCGCTTGCAGCCAGGCACCCCGACCTTTTTGCACTTGAGTTCTGAGTGCATGCATGCAAACCCTCCCAACCACCACTCAGTGCCGCTTTCTGTTGCTCTGGACTGCCCCGCACTCTTCAACCAAACCTTCCAGGTGATATTCACGATCGTGTTTGTCACCATCAACATCGTCACCTGGGCGTACATCCTGGGCACGATTACTCTGCTGGTGACCAGGCAGGACGAGGAGATCGGCCAGTGAGTCATCAAAGGGCGGGGCGATGTGCGCAAGCATGTGCTGTTTTGCAAGGCGGGCTGCTGCCATGGCATCAACTGGGAAAAGGGGTGCGCCGCTCTTCGGCCGGGCAACTGGGGGGTCGAGGCAGCGCAGGCAGTCGGCTGGGCAAGCGAGCTTTTCAGCCTGAGGGCCGAGATGGTTTGGGGCGAGTTGTCTGCTTTTGCAGGATGCGCGGTCCTCTGGGCATTTCGACCCTCTTTGACACACACATACACACACGACATACACATACATGCACACATGTATACACACAGTCACACGTCCACCCTGCCCCCCAGGTATCGCGATCGCATGCAGGCCCTGGTGTCCTACTGCGACTCCAACAACCTGCCAGTTGACCTCAAGTCAAACATGCAGGCACGACACAGGAGTGGGGGTTTGAAGTAGGCGGGCGGCAGGGTGCCAGCGCCGGCGCTGCGGGGCCCTGTGCCAAGCCGTCGCGGGAAGAAACGGGCCCTGAGGCCCAACCCCCGCCGTTCCACCTCGCAAACCCTCCACACCCTGCCTGCCCCCTCGCCTCTCTGCCTCAAATGCCCCATTGTCTCATCCCCGCCTCCGGGCCCCCGCCACTTGAAACCCTCCCAACATCACCCACACCCCCAACACCCCCCACCCCCCCCCCAGGGCCTGCTGCGCCTGCACATGTCCCTCCAGGGTGAGGCCACCAGTGACGAGGCGGTGCTGGCGGTGTTCCCCACCTCCATCCGCCGCCGCATCCTGAGGACCCTCTACCGGGAGCCCCTCGACGCCTGCTACCTCTTCCAGGTATCGCGGGATGGGGCGGGGTGTTGAGGGTGGGTGAGTGGGGTGGGCGTGAGAGTGGGTGTGGGCGTGGGTGTGGGGTTGGGTGTGGGTGTGGCTATGTTTTTTTTGTGGGTGTGTGCGTGCGTGCACTATGTGCAGGGGTGGTGTGTGTGTGTGTGTGCATGCGTGTGTGTGGTGGGGGGAGGTTGTGCATGCGCGTGTGTTCAATGTGTGGATGGTAGGGATATACGGCTCGCTTGTCCGCCGCCCAAAGCATGGCTGGCCCACTGACGGATGATCCCACGACCCCCGGCAAAGCCTTGCTCGGCTGCGGGGCCGTCTGTGTGCAAGTCGCCGGCGAACACACAGAGGGCCCCGTCGG
>NW_014007453.1:0-2441 GCF_000611645.1 Monoraphidium neglectum | reverse complement strand
GCCGCCGAGCGCGTCCTGAGGCAGGCCCAGCTGCTGCTGCAGCGGGGTGGCCGCGGTGGGGGCCGCGGACGCCGCGGCCGCGGCGCTCGCAGCGGGCGAGGGGGACGCGGAAGGGCCGGGCAGCGTGACCACCTCATCCAAGGACGACAGCGGCAGCGGCTGCCACGGCGCTGCCGCAGGCGCAGGCACGGGTGCCGCCACGGGCGCAACTGTGGTTTGCAGGGGCCCCGGCACAGCCCCCGGGCCGGGCGGCGCGGCCGGCGCTGCGTGCTGGGGAGGCTGCGGCGGCTGCGGGTGTGGAGGCTGACGTGCTGAGGCGGGCGGCTGGGCGGGCTGCGCCTGCTGAGGCGCCTTCGGGGGCGCCTGCTGCTGCTGCTGCTGCTGCTGCTGCAGCTGCTCCTGCTGCTGCTGAGTTGTGTGCGCTGGCTGTTGCTGGACCGGGCGAGCAGCAACCGGCGGGTGAGGTGCAACGCCAACAGGCCTGGGTGGCGCCTGCGCCTGGGGGGCACGCTGCGCCGGCTGCGGCGCACGCGTGTGTGGCCCCGGCGGCGCCACCTGCGGGTGCGCAGGGACGGCAGCGGGGGTGGCGGCCCGGCCCTGGGTGCCGCTCAGCGGCCGCGGCACCAGCTTTACGGCCGCAGGCGCGTGCTGCTGCTGCTGCTGCTGCTGCTGCTGCGGCGGCGGCGGCGGCGGCTGCTTGACTGGGGCCCGCGCCGCGGGCTGCGGCACAGGCGGCGGGCCTGTCTGTCTGGGCCCTTTGGCCGCCTGCCTTCCAGTCACTGGGACGGCGGGCCCTGGCCTCTGCACCGGCCCCTGCAGCTGGGCGACAGCGGCGCCCTTGGCCCCAGCCGCGCCGGCCTGCCTCGGCCCCGGCGCCGCAGCCGCAGCTGCGGTGCGCTTGGCCGCCGCTGCCGCCGCCGCCGCCGCCGCCGCTGCTGCCGCCGCCGCAGCGGCCGCCGCCTCTCGCTCTTTCTGCTGCTGCTGCTCGCGCAGCGACGCCTCCTGCGCGCGGCGGATCAGCTCCTGCTCGCGCCGCATCAGGTCCGCCTCGCGCGCGGCCTCGATGGCCACCAACTCGTGGCGCCGCCGCTCCAGCTCCGCCTCTAACTCCGCCTCCCTCGCCCGCCGCGCCTCCTCAAGCGCCGCCTGCCGCGCCCGCGCCTCCGCCTCGCGCCGCGCCGCTGCCTCCTCCGCGGCGGCGGCCGCCTTTCGCGCCGCCGCCTCCTTGGCTGTCTTGACCGCGCCCTTCTTGCCGCCGGGCCGCCCGCCGGTGGCGCCGCCCGCGTGCTTCGCGTCGCACGCGCCGGCGGCCGCGGCGGCGGCCGCCGCCGCCTCGGCCTCCGCGCGGGTGCGGTCCTCCTCGGCTTCGAGCTCGAGGAGCAGCTGGCGGCTGCGCGCCTCGCGCGCCTGGGCGGCGGCGGCCTCGATCGTGGCGCGGGTAAAGTCCAGGGCCGCGTTGGTGATCTCATAGGTGAGGTCGACGCTGCGGGTGATGGGCAAGTGTGCGTGAGTGATCATGAATGTGATTGCGTGTGAGTGTGTGTGTGTGTGTGTGTGTGTGTGTGCACGCGCGCGCACATGAACACACGTGTGCGCGTGCACATGGACACATGTGTGCGCATGCTTGTGTGCGTGCAACAGCACATAAGAAGCCTGGACCGCAACTCCACTTCCACATCAAGAGGCCACCCCTTCGCATCGCGGCTGCACACCCATGTGCAGCACTGCCCAGAGGCCTGGCGCCCCGCGCGCCGTTCCCCCGCACGCCGCGAGCCCGCCGCCGCGACCCGCTCACCACCCCAGCTCCTGCAGCTTGGACAGCACGTCCGCCCGCTCGTCTTCCAGCGCTCGCACGGCCGCCTCGTACTCCGACACGCGGCCCCGCGCCCACTTTGACGCCCGCACCAGCAGCCCGTACTGCCGGGAAATCGCGCCGTGCGGGCTGTACTGTCCCTTGAACAGCTTGACCGACTCTGACGCCCACAGCACGCGATACAGGAGGCACTCCAGCCGCTGCGCGCGCGCGCTCCACGCCTGCTCCCCTGCGGCCACGCAGCCGCCCAGTGCGGCGGCGGCGCCGCCGGCCGCCGCCGCCGCCGGCTGCTCCAGCTGCGCGTTGAGGTCTTCGAGGTTCTTGCGCCGCGCGGCGATCTGCTTCGCCTGATCCCTCACCCTAGCCAGCTCCGCGCCCGCCTCGGACAGGGCGGCGCCCGCCGCCGCTGCCTCGGCCTCGTCGGCCGCGATCAGCCCCCGCGCGGCCTCGACGCGCGCGGCCGCGTCAGCAGCCTTCTCCCGGTGCTCGGCCTCCTTTGTCGCTTTGTCCAGGCTGTCGCGCTTGCGGTGCGGCGCAGGGCCGTCCGCGGCGAGCCGCGCGTGCTCCGCCTCGGCCGCCGCGAGCTCGAGCCGCTGCCGCGCGAGCCTGTCGGCGGCGGCGGCCTGGC
>NW_014007454.1:0-2441 GCF_000611645.1 Monoraphidium neglectum | reverse complement strand
GTCCCCGCGCGCCGCCGCAGCCGCCGCCGCGGCGCGCCGCAGCGCCGCGGCGCCGCCGGCGAAGGTGCCGCCGACCATGCTGCCCGAGAGCGCCGCCAGCAGGCCGCTCGGTTCGGCCGCCAGCGAACCCACTGTCGACAGCGCCGTCTGCACAATGTGCGCGGTGCGCTGCACCACCGGCTTTGTGAGGCGGTAGGCGAGCGACCCTGTCCGCGCCAGCATGCCCTGGATCTCGGACTTCAGGCCCTTCTTAACCTCGGGGTCGAGCAAAAAAGCGCCGTGCCACAGGTGGGGATTGTACATGACCTGCAGGGATGCAAACGCAGGGGAAACGGGGAACGGGTCAAGGGCGTTCTTTGGGGACTCCTGCGGGGCCCCGTCGCGCTAACAGCGACCAGTCCCACAGTCAGTGCACCCCCCCTGCTTTTCGCACACCGCCGTGGGACCCTGCCCGCGGTCACCGCAACGCGGCGCCTGGCCGCCGCGGGCGTCGCCGCGTCGGCGCTCCCTCGCTGCCGGCCAGCGGCCCTGGACGCCTGTTGACCACCGCCGGGCGCCCCGAGAGCCGCCTTTTCCCGCTCAGCGCGCCGCTCCCGGCCCGAGCGCCCGCGATTCTGTCGGCCGACACCCCCCTTCCTCAGCCCCACCTTTATGTGGCTGCCGCTCTGCTCCAGCATGAGCCGGACCTCGTCCGCGTGTACCAGGTCATCATTTCCGGACAGCAGCACCACGCTGCCCGGCGGCATGTCCTCCGGCCACAGGTTCATGTCACTCCAGTAGAAGCGGCGCGCGAACGTGGCGGACAGGTGCAGGTCGCGGGAGGCGAAGTACAGCATTAGGTCGCGCAGCAGCACGTCGGGCTGCCACACGTTGAGGCGCGGGCGGCGGTACTGCGGGGGGAGGGCGCGGTGGGACGCGGTGCGAGTGAATGTGTGTGTGTGTGAGGGGGGGGGGGGTTTGAGCTGGGTGGGACAGCAGAAAGGCCGACCTTATGCAGAGGACCTTAGGGAGGGGGCGGGCAGGGGTTGGACTCGTCGGGTGTGTGCGCACGGCATCAGCGGGCCCGGCTGCGGTGGCAGCGGGTGGGCCGACGTGCGGCGAGGATGCTGCTGCTGGGCAGCGATGGGCCTGCGAAAGAGGCCCGTGCAGGCCCTGCACGCGCACATGCAGGCGCGCAGCGCGGACCTCAGTGCCTGTTTCCCGAAGAGACTCACGATGAAGTTGTGCAGGAGGTGCGGCATGAACATGCCGAAGCACACGGGGTCGATGAGGCACAGCGTGTGGACGCGGTCCCTGTGCTGCTGCACCAGCCGGGAGCCGACAAAGGTGCCGTAGCTGTGGCCCACGACGCACGCCCTTGGGGGGCAGGGGGTGGGACGGCCGCGGTTGCAGGGGGGCGGGGTCAGGGTGGCGGCAGCGGCGCGGCTCTTGTCGCAGACCCATCTGGGGTGATGAGCGCATTCAAGCGAGCGTACACATAGCTCACTCACGCGGGCACGCGCCCACACACCCACAACCTCACCCCCCAACACACACACACTCTCTCTCTCTTTCACGCACGCACACATGCGACCAAACCCGCCAGGCCACCAACAGACAACTCGCCCCCCCTTCCCAGGCCACGCTTGCCGCGCACCGCCCGATGTCAAACTTGTCGAGGATGGCCACCACGTCGGTGATGACGTCATCGATCGTGGGGATGCGCTGAGTCAGCCGCAGGCTCACGTGCTTGTATTCCAGGCAGATCACCGGGTGGCCCAGATCAAGGATGTACCTGCCGGTAGCCGAGGGGCCAATTTGGGGTTTCTGGATGAGTAACCCGCCACTGATGTGCGACCTGCCGCCTTGCCTGCTTCGTCCTCGAACCGGCGGTGCCCTTCAATCACCCACATCCCAGCTGCTGGCCCCTTCCGACGCAGCAAGCATCAGAGGGTGATCTGTCTGTCGTTTTGAATCCGCCCGCCCCCACCGGCATCGATCCCCCCCACCACGCGGCTCACTTGATCATCTCCAGGTACAGGCTGAGCCCCCCCACACCATGGCAAAACACTATGGGCATGTCCTTCGACAGCGGCACCGCCGCGTTCAGCGGGTTGTTCAGATCCTGCACCGCAAACGGCGTCCAGTCAGCGCCGCCGCCGCCGGCCTTCCCGGAGCTGCCGCGTTTCGCCGCCGCCGCCGCCGCCCGCTGCTGCTGCGCGAGCGCCAGCGCCGCCGCGGGGCCGAGGCTGACCACGGGTTTGACCTTATAAGTGTAGTAAGTCAGGCACCCGAGCTCGTGGCGCCGGAAGCCGTAGGAGGCCATGATCTGGCGCGTGCAGATCGCGACGATCTCCATGCCGATGTAGAAGAGCAGCGGGCGGTACTCCGCGCGCAGGGGCTCCCAGAGGTGGCTCATGAACGAGAGGCGCTCGTTGTAGCCGGGCTGCGATGACATGTGC
>NW_014007455.1:0-2443 GCF_000611645.1 Monoraphidium neglectum | reverse complement strand
GCCGCCGCCGCCGCCGCTCCGCCCCGGCGCCGCCCCGCCCCCTGCCACCCCGCGGCGCCAGCGCAGCACGAGCCGCCCCATCGGCGTGCCCGGCGGCGGCAGCAGCCGCGTGGACAGCACGTGCAGCAGGAACGCGTGGCCGCTGCCCAGCCCCGTCGGCGCCGGCCGCAGCGGCAGCTGATCTGATAGCTGGTTCACGAGCTGCAGCCCCGAGCCGGGGGCCGTCTCGAGACTGACATCCAGCAACTCTAGCGGCGCCGCCTGCGCCGCGCGCACCAGCACCTGCGCCATCACGGCCTGGCCGATCACGAGCGGCACGGCCGCGCCTGCGCCCGCAGCGGCGGCGGCGGCGCCAAGCGGAGCGGCTCCCGCCTCGTATGCTGGGCTGGGGCCAACGAGGGAGTGCACGTTGGTTTCCGAGAACAGGCGCGTCACGGATTCAAACGGCTCGAGGAACTGCAGCGCGAGCGAAGCCTGTACGGGCGCGGGGCAGAGCAGCGTCGCCGCGAGCCGCGCGCCGGCCGCCGCGGACGCGCGCAGCCACACCCGCAGCGAGTGGCGGCCGCCGGCGGGGACTGCCGGCAGGCTGAGGGCCGCGCCGTCCAGCGGCAGCTCCTGTAGCTTCCCGTCCTGCCAGGTCAGCAGCTGCAGCAGCGGCGCCGCCCCCGGCGCCCCATCGCCGCCGTCGCCGGCTGCGTCCGCGATGCCATTGGCGACCGCGGCGGCGGCCGCCGCCGGCGGTGCGGCTGCGGGCGCGCCAGTCGCGTCCACGGCACGGGCGGAGAGTTCAAGGGTGGACGGCCCCAGCGCGTGCGACACCGTGAACGATATGTCCACGGGAGCGAGCTCCCCCACCAGCTGGACAGAATGCGGTGCCGAGGCCTGCGGGAGTCCAAACGAGTGTGTGCGTGTGTTTGTGGGGGGGTGGTGAGGCAGCATGGGACGACACAGGATCTTGGCACGGCTTGGGGATCCTCAAAAACATAGGGACACCAGAGGGCCTGGTCATCGCGGCGGCAAGCTGCAGTGCATCCTTCATCTCACAGGCGCCGCGTGCTGCGCTCAGGACGGCTCGGTCTCGCCCAAGGATTTCAGCACAGGCCTGCTGGAGGATGTCACCCCCCGCACCTGCAGGATGGGCAGGGGCCCAACATGCCCAATCTGCACCCCATACACCCCCAGCCGTACGGCCGTCGCGACGCGGAACGGCGGCACGCCGCCGGGCCACGCGGCGCCGCCTAGGCTGAGCTGGCGGGGCGGGAAGCTGCCGAGATGGAAGCTGACCGAGGCCAGCTGGCTCAGGTTGAGCTGCAGCTGCTCGGCGGCTACCGGTCCCACACACCGCGGCGTGAAGGCGAAGTGGAAGTGCCGCCATGCGCCAGGCTCGAGCGTGGCACCTGCCAGCGGCTTCGTGGACGGTTGCTGCTGCTGCTGCTGCTGCTGCTGCTGCTGCTGCTGCTGCTGCTCCTGCTCGCCAGGCGTATTGGCCACCCCTGAGGGCGGCGGCCCGAACTGCTCGTTTAGCCGCAACCCTCCTATGGCCTCCGCTAGCCCCTGCCCCTGCTGCTGCTGCCCCTGCCCCTGCTGCCCTTGCTGCCCCTGCGCCAGCGGCGGCGGCGGCTCCCCAGCCAGCCCCGCGACCGAGAACAGCCCGAGCTCGTCCCGCAGCTGCAGCGCCGCGCCCGCCAGCGGGAGGCCGACGGGCAGGTGGACGAACAGCGCGCAGCCAAACCGCAGCTCGGAGGGCGCGGCCGCGGCTGACTGGAAGCCGGCAGAGAGGGACAGGCAGGTTAGCCACCCGTTGTCCTGCTGGCTGTGCCTGGGGCGCCGTCCAAAGAGGGGCCGTGGGGGTGCGGGCAAACGCAGGGGTCGACGGAGATGCTGGATTGCCAGGCAAGTGAGAGAGAGCGTTTGGAGGACCGCTGGTAGACCGGCGGGTGCCGAGCGCTGCGGTGCAAACAGGCATCCAGGCAGCCAGCGGCTGCCCAAGGCATATCGTGCCTCGCCGCACAGACGCAATCTGCATGCGCCAAACAACGGCCCGCGATCTTGGAGACAGTGCTTTTGGGGCTCACTGCAGCAAAACGTCCGCCATGTGGGGCTTGGACCCGTCCTCCCGCGGCACCGCCGCCAGCCGCAGCGCCTGCGCGTGGTCCAGGTGCTGGACGCTGTAGCGCAGCGCGGCCGGGGCCGCCGCCACCGGCGCCGCTGCTGCGGGGCCGCCTGGCTGCTGCTGCTGGCCGGCAGGGGCACCCTCTGGGCCTATCCGGCGGAGGAGGGGGGGCGCCAGGGGGCAGACGATTGGAGGAGTTGTGTGAAAGGCGGACGCATCACGGCTCGGCGAATCCAAGTCACGCAGGCAGCTGGCCCCAGCTGCACAGTCCTTGAGTGCTGGCCGGGTCGACCGCCCCCTTCCCCAAAACGAAGCCGGCCCCACCCCCCC
>NW_014007456.1:0-2447 GCF_000611645.1 Monoraphidium neglectum | reverse complement strand
TGCCTCCCTGCAGGGGGCGCGGCAGCGGCAGACGCAGGCGGAGGCGAGTGGGCGCGTGCGCAGGGAAGGTGGCGGATGGAGGGCGCGGCCACGGAGCTGGGTTGTCGTTCATGTATGTATGCTTATGAGATCGACGCGTGCCGAGGCCTCACCCAGGGAGGCTCTCAAGTTGCGGCAAACCGCGAGTGAATAGCTGCCGGAAATCCCGCAAGCAAGCCATTGCGTAGAAGCGTACTAAAAAGGAGGAGTAAAAAGTCAAAGATTATACACATGCATACACACGCACAGGTTCGGGGTTTTGAGCTTGTTTGTGCGTCGCGCCACACTTGCCAGCCCTCGCTCCCGCTGCACAGCCTCCTCTGATCCTCGGCAGCTCCCACCAGGTGCTGACCAGGGCAGCTCCCCACCTTGGGGCAACGCGATGGCTTACCCTCAAGTGTTCTGTGTGGAGTAGGATCCAGATGTTGTACGGACAATGTAGCTTTTCTATCGTCGCGGCAGTGCAGGGAGTAGATAGAGCATAGATCCTAGCAGCGCCCTGCCACCCAACAGCTGGCACTGGCCGGTTACGCGCCGACAGTTGCTGTCCTTTAAAGCCCTCTTGCATCTTGCTGGTAATGCAGGCACCCATTTGATTGATGCCTGCTTCACCATATGAGAGGTGCATGCGCATGCATGGCGAGCAGTAGTGGTGTTACAACTTATGTTATTGGCTGACCCACCGTTGCCCAGTGTTGTGGCAGCTGCTTTGCAGTTTGCGACTTTGCTTGTGCAACAATTGCATATGCATTGCACCAGGAGACGCGCCCAACATGGTTCCAAAGCCAGCGTCGAAGCTGCAAGGCATGCATGCCCCAACGTGCCCCGGCCCCAGGGTAAGGGCAAACAGGCACATCGCTCTGCCTGCAGGCAGATGGCAAGCTCCGACTCTTTGGCAGCACAAAAGCAGTCTGAATGCAGGAAGTTTTTGTGAAGCAAACCCGGCACAGCATTCACTTGCGCTCCTACACACCCCACGCACACCTCAACGCTCCTGCCCCTCTACCCTTGACAAGCCCCCACCACCCTCGACACTCCGCCTACCCCACGCCGCCTGCTATCACTGCGCCATTTCAAACCAGATGTCGGTCAGGCGCTCGAGGGCCAGGCGCACGTCGCTCACCGCCGCACGGCGCGCCGCCACCGCCGCCCCCGCAGGCTCCCGCACCCTGCCCGGGCCCGCCATCGCCCCCAGCAGCCGCTCAAACGCCGCGCAGCCGTCGCCGATGGCGGCCTTGGCTGCCTCGCGCCCCTGCAGGGCCGGCCCCACCGCCACCGCCCCCGCCGCCCCGGCCGCCGCACCTGCGCCGCCCTCGGCCGCGCCCTCCGCAGGCCCCTGCGCCACCTGCGATCCATGGTGGTTGCGTTGGCAGCAGGCTCTCACGAGTGTGCAGGTCCGCACCTGCCATTGGCAACGACGCTGCGCTTTGACCTTGCGCAGGTGTGCAGTACCCGCCACCGCTAACCGTGCACTGGCAGCACCCCACGCAACCCAGGCAATCCACACCCACTCCTCTCAAAGAGGAGGGAGATTTGCCCCGCCGTTTGCAACGCACCGCGGGACGCACAAACATCTGCGTGGCCCGCTCCCTCAGAGGCCGGTCCTGCGCCCGCATCGCGGTGGCGACCAGCGTCTGCTCAAAAAAGCGCGTGCAGCGCGCGACGGCTGGCTGCAGGATCCGCACGGCGCGCGGCGTGCCCGGCTGCGCGCCGCCACCGCCCCCGCCGCCGCCGCCGCCGCGCCGCCGCCGCCGCCAGCAGTGCCGCTGGCGCCGGGCTCCGGCTCCTCGCCCAGCAGGCCGGCCTTGAAGCTGGGGTCCCCCAGCAGTCCGTCGGCGACGACCCTGCTGACGCGCTCCAGCACGTCGTTGCGCACAGCCGGGGTGCAGTACCTGATCGCATGCTGCACCGCCGGGCTGGCGGGTTTGCCCGCCGCCGCCGCCTCGATGCTCTCAACAGCCCGGTGCACGGCGGCGCCGGCCACCAGCTGCGTCACTGACGGCGTCGCCACTGCCCCCGCCACACCGCTGCCGCCGCCGCTGCCCACCTCGCCCTCGTCGGCCTGTCAGAAGATATAAACGCAATTGTGAGCGGATGCGTGCGGCAGACTTAAGATCGAGCGGAAGGCCCCAGACACTGGCTGTGCGCCATGCATGCTGCATGCCGCCTGGGCGCGCGAGCGCGCACCATCAGGCAGGACAGAGTTCTTGCGTCCACCTCCCGTCAGTCGCAGCACAGAGCACCTCCCCCCTTCCCAATAACAGAAGTGCGCACCGTTGCGGGCTGCAGGAGCCGGCTCGCCTTCTCCTCCGCCGGGGGGTTCTGCACCTCCACAGACACGAGCACCATGGCATCGCCGAGAGACTTGCTGATCCTCTGCACAATGGGCCCCACCAGGCGCTCAGCGC
>NW_014007457.1:0-2448 GCF_000611645.1 Monoraphidium neglectum | reverse complement strand
GTTTCAGAGGGGAGGGGGGCAGTGCACAAGGCGGCTGTACTTGTTTGGCAATGCAGGTTTAAACTTGGGCGGCGGCAGTGCAGCGGCCGTCAGCCGGCTGGCGAGGCTGACACGGAAATTGGTGGGGCAGCAGCTGCTGCGAAAGCGCCGAGCAGCCTGGGCGTGAAATGCTGAGCGCTCCCCGCCAGGCCCCGTGGAAAGAGCTGCCCCTCAAAGCAGATGTGTGCTCAGAATCCCTTGGGACCAACCTTGCTTCTTCCGGACCCGTGGGAACCCTCCCTCTGCTGCTTGTCCCTCAGCACACACACCTTCCACCCCGCCGCCCGCCACCCACCCAGGTGTGCGTCGCGACCGACCTCCTCGCCCTGACCAAGCTTGCGCCCCCTGGCGAGTGGGGCGCCGACATTGTCATCGGCAGCGCGCAGCGCTTCGGCGTGCCCATGGGCTACGGCGGCCCCCACGCCGCGTTCATGGCGTGCCACGACGAGTACAAGCGCCTGATGCCCGGCCGCATCATCGGCGTGTCGATCGACGCCAATGGCGAGCCGGCGCTGCGGATGGCGATGCAGACGCGGGAGCAGCACATCAGGCGCGACAAGGCGACGTCCAACATCTGCACGGCGCAGGTGCGCGCGCAGGGGCGTGGGGGGCCGCCAGGGCGCGCGCTGGCGCGGCAGGGGGAGCAAGAGGGCGTCGGAGGCGGCTGGCCGGGCAGGGGCTGGCGAGGCGCAGCGTACGGCGCGCGTTCGCCTGGGGCTGCGGGCCCAGGCCTGCGGGCCAGGGCAGGAGCGAGGGTTGCGAAGGCCCCAGCTCCATATCGCTGCCGGCCCAGCAACCCATACCCTGCAACTTGCCATGCGCTGTCCCACGCCCCACATGCCGCTGTCACGCCCTATCACAACCCTCTCACATTCACCCCACCGCCCCTCTGCCCGGATTTCACCCCCCAGGCCCTGCTGGCCAACATCTCTGCGCTGTACGGCGTGTACCACGGCCCCAAGGGCCTCACTGAGATCGCCGACCGCGTGCACGGCCTCGCCTCCACGCTGGCGGCAGGCGCCAAGAAGCTGGGCCTCCAGGTGTGGCGCGGGGGCCAATGGGAGAGGGCGCGCTGTGGGAGTGCGCGTGCGCATGTGTGTGTGCTCGGGAGGTGCTTGATAGACAAGAGAGCAGCAGACGGGCCCACTGCAGGAGGAGAGGGGCAGGCAGCTCCCTGTGGGCAACGCGGCAGCCCGGGAGGGGGAGGCAGCAGCTGTACGCAAAGTGTGGGCCTGGAAGGTGGAGCGGTGGCAGGATCAGGGGCAGGAGGTCGCCCGCAGGTGGCGCTGCCGGGCAGGGGTTTGCGGCCCTCACCGACGGACCCTCACGTGTGATGCGTTCCCGCAGGTGGGCGCGGCGCCGTTCTTTGACACCGTGGCCATCACCGTGCCCAGCGCCGACAAGGTCGTCGCCACTGCCCTGCAGCACAAGGTGGGCGCGCGGCGGCCGCCAGCCGTCTCTCCACATCGTTGGTGCAATCGGTGCTGCACCGGCGTTTCTGCCTGGTCACCCCAGTTTGATCAAACCTTGGTCGACCCCTGCATGGTCCCCACACCCACACACGCGTCGATCACCCCTCACCCCCTCATGCCCTCCACCGCAGGTCAACCTGCGCAAGCTGGATGACAAGACCGTGAGCATCTCGTTCGACGAGACCACCAAGCTGGCGGACCTGGACCTGCTGTTTGCCATCCTCAACGGCGGCCAGGCGCCGGGCTTCACGGCCGCCTCCCTCGCGCCGGCCGCCGCGCCCGCCATCGCGCCGGGGTCACCGCTGGCGCGCACCAGCTCGTTCATGACGCAGGTGGGGGCGCGCGCGCGCCCGCGCGCCGCTTCTGGGCCTTTGCACAAGGGGGCATGTGCAGCTGGACGGCAATGCTCCGCGCCTATCGCTCGTCTCCTGCCTCCAAACAAACGGGCGGACTCTGGTGGTGATTTTCCACCCCCCGTTATGTGACCCTGACTCACCCTGAAGTTACATCACCTCAAGACGGGCCGATGGGTTCGATCCGCCTCCGCCAACCATGAGTGATCCCCTAACAACCTCAGCTGCCCCCAGCCCCCCAAAACCAACGGCTGTGCCTTCCCCCTGCCTTGCGGACCCCCCCCCCAAAACCCCCGCAGCCCATCTTCAACAGCTACCATTGTGAGCACGACATGCTGCGCTACCTCAAGCGCCTGGAGAACAGGGACCTCTCCCTCGCGCACTCTATGATCCCCCTCGGCTCCTGCACCATGAAGCTCAACGCGACGAGCGAGATGATCCCCATCACGTGGCCCGAGCTGGCCAACCTGCACCCCTTTGTGCCGGTGGACCAGGCGCAGGGGTACGCGGAGATGTTCAAGGACCTGGCCATGCAGGTGAGGGGTTTGGGGGGATGGGGTTTTGGTGGTGGGGTTGTTGGGGGT
>NW_014007458.1:2045-2631 GCF_000611645.1 Monoraphidium neglectum | reverse complement strand
GGGTGGGAGCGGGCCGCTGGCGGCACGAGGAGGCTGCAGCGTGTTGCCCGGGCTGCGGTGATCGGCGTACGCTGCGAGCAGATAGCAGCAGCGCAAGAGTAGACAACTGGCTGTGCGATAGCACATGTGTCTTGCGGATTTACTGAGCACAACACGCGCGCTTGCACGCGTGCGCACACACACACACACTCACACACACACACTCACACACACACACACACACACACACGCACACACACACACAAACACACGTGCACATACACACACAGGCACATGTGCACGCGCGTGCCCGCCCCCCACACACATACAAAACTTCACGCATGCGCACATGCATCAACAGGCACAGACCCAGGACGCCCTCACCGGCGACTTGGACACAGCAAAGCCCTCAAAGCCCGCCGCCGCCACGGCCCCGCGCCGCGCGGCCCTCGACGCGCTGCCAGACTCCGTCCTCAGCCCCGCCCCCGCGGCTTCCGCCGCGCCGCCGCGGCCGCCGTCCTCCACCGACGAGCAGCTGGCCCAGCTCGAGGCCTCCCTGGAGGCGCCCGCCGCACCCGCCGGTGGTGCCGCGGCCGCGCCCGCGGCG
>NW_014007458.1:0-1862 GCF_000611645.1 Monoraphidium neglectum | reverse complement strand
CCGCCGGTGGTGCCGCGGCCGCGCCCGCGGCGGGGGCCGCGGGCCAGGGGGAGATGGGGGCCCCGCTGCTGGCCGGGCAGGAGGGGTCGGAGGGGGAGGCGGGGCCGGCGCGGCGCGAGGGGTTTGGGGTCGGGTCGACGGCGCAGCGCTACGCGGCGTACCGGCTGAGGGCGGCGCAGGGTGAGCCTTGCATGGGGGGAGATGGCTTGGGCTTCCGTGGGTGGGAACGATGGGGTAGGGAGCGCCCATTTGGGACTCGCCCGCTCTTAGGTGGGGTGCGTTGAGCCGCCCTCTTATCGACGGCGCCTTGCACGTTTGAATTCCGTCATCCTCTTTTCCTCACCGCCTCCAAACCGCAGCTCAAGCCAACAAGTCGCAGGCAGAGCGCAAGTGGTCGCGCTGAGAAGCGCCTGAGCCTTCACACCCTGCCGCGTCGCGT
Source organism: Monoraphidium neglectum (assembly GCF_000611645.1). Lineage (NCBI taxonomy): Eukaryota > Viridiplantae > Chlorophyta > Chlorophyceae > Sphaeropleales > Selenastraceae > Monoraphidium > Monoraphidium neglectum. The sequence continues at coordinate 1,423 of NW_014007458.1, read as the reverse complement.
GACGTCTCTCTTTCGCTCCCAAAGTCACGGCGCCCGGCGCTGCCCATGCTCACTGCCATTGGTACACAAAGCACCTGGATGGTGACAGACGCACGTCCTTATTTTCCCAATTCCTCGTGGATTACGTGGTGAATCACCAGCTGGAGCAGTTGGACTGCTCCAGCTGACATCTTTTCTGGATCACGTTTTGGCTGAAATGTCATTCGAGGCCACCGCGTCTGTGATGACCGCCACCCTTGCTTCTTCACCTCCAGCCACGCCCCTATGGCCACCGCTCCCTGCCTCAGCCCCCGCGCCATCTGCTGCTGCAACAGTCATCGCCGGCCTTGCTGCGCGCGGCTGACAAGCGCGGCGGGTGGCGCCAAGGCTGTGGCGGGTCATGAGCGCCCAGCTGGGGCGGCGCGTTGCTTTCGGGTGGTGCGTTACACAGCCAGTGGCGACTCGCAGCGAGTGGGCGGTCGAGCACGGCACTTTGACCTGTGCATTGATGTTGTAACAACAAAGTGCGTGCGCAAACGGCGATGGTGGTGAGACGTGGGGCGCTGCCTGCACGGCAGTATTGGGCACGACATGTTTGTGTGTGTACGTGTACGGTATGTGTGTATGTAAACATGTATGGGTCATGTACAGTTGACTCCAGGGGTGACTGGCACCACTGTACTGTACCGCAGTGCAGCATGGCGTCATGATGGTACAGCCTGTGCAAGTACAAGGTGTGCAAACCTGCAAAACTACAAAGGTTTGCACGGATGCAACACTACAAAATCCCCACGCTCTACACCTCCTGCACGCAGCGATGCGCAGCACTGTCCATGCGCAAGAGCACGACAACACAGCAACACCTCCTGCCCCACAGCTACGTGCAGTAACGACCCTGCACTAGGACGCAACCTGGCATTCAACTGCAAACTCTGATTGGCGGCTCAGCAACCATGGAGTGGCGGCTCATCATCTGTTGACTCGACACGGCGGCAGAGCTAGCTGCCTAACCCTTGCGCCTGCCACGCCAGCCGCCGCCCTTCTGCTGCCCGTAGCGGCCCCCGCCCCCGCCGCGGGGGCCCCCCGCGCGCTCGCCCTCGGCGGTGCGGCCGCCGCGGTCCGGGACGGCCGGGATGATGACTGATTTGACTGAGGCGTGGAAGGCGCCGCGGTCCCCGCTGGTGGCCTTGCGGACGATGACGGCCAGGTCGCAGGGGCGCACCTTGTACACATCGTCGTACTGCAGAGAGAGAGAGAGAGAGAGAGAGAGAGAGAGAGTGTGTGTGTGTGTGTGTTTGTGTGTGTGTGTGTGTGTGTGTGTGATAGAAAGGGAGAAGGGGGGGCCCAAAGAGAGGGCGGGAGAGAGAGAAGGGGGGAGTCTGTCACAAGCTCATGCGAGCCCGCGCCGCGCCCCCACGCCTGACCACCGGGAGGGCGGCTGCGG
>NW_014007459.1:1064-2855 GCF_000611645.1 Monoraphidium neglectum | reverse complement strand
TGGCACCCCTCACCCCCCACCCCGCGCGCCGCAGTGTGCGGCAAGGAGCTCGACTTGCACACACTCTACACGCGTGTCACCAGCCACGGTGGCCTCGAAGCGGTGAGCGGCCGGCTGCTGCGACCGCGCGGGCCCAGGTTGAGCCGGGCCGTGTGATGGAGGCCGCGTCGCCGTCATGCATTGGGCTAGGGTTTCGGCGCCTCTGCATGTCGCCGAGCAGCGAGGCAACACGCTTCCCCCAACCGCCTCAGCTCAGCCAGCGGCGCCCGCGGCCGGCCGCGCAGCCGCCGGCCGCCGCGCCCGAGCTACGCCAACCAAAGCGGCCACCACCTTACCCCCCTGGTCCGCTGGGCCTGCCAGGTTATCGCCAACCGCAAGTGGACCGATGTCTGCGACCCCTTCAATTTCCCGCCCAGCTTCACTTCCAAGAGCTTCACGGTCCGGAAGATCTACAGCCAGTTCCTGCACCACTTTGAGCAGGTGTACTACCACCGCAGTGCCGGTCAGCCGCTGGCGGACCCTCCAACGCCGCCGCCGCAGCAGGGCGGCAAGGGCGGGGCCGCGGGCGCGGGCGCGGCGGGCGCGGCGGCGGCGGCGGCGCAGCAGGAGGAGCAGCAGGAGGATGCGCGGCAGATGTCATCAGAGCTGGAGATGAGGTGAGGCGGTTAGAGCTGTTGCTGGAGCGCGTAGCAGCTGGCACACACGTGGACGCCGCGCAATTGTGCGCGCTCCCAGGCGCTCACTTCAGGCGCTCATTTGTCCCCCTGCTGTGATTCGCCCCTGTGCCAACACCCGCCTCAGGCCGAACGACTCAGCAGTGGACGCCCTGGGGCCGCCGCAGGCCGACCAGGCGCGTGGCGACGCGCCGCCCGCCAAGCGCGCGCGCCGCGAGCCGCCGGCGCTCGCTGCGGCCTCGCAGTCCCCAGATGCCTCGGCGGCCGCCACGCCGCTGGCCGGCGGCGGCGCGGCAGCGGCGTTCGCGGTTGCGGTCACTAGTGACGCAGGGGCGGATGGCGAGGCCGAGGTGGAAGCCGGGACTGTGCTGGCGCTCGGCATTCCTGTTGGGAACGGCGGCGGCGGCGGCGGCGGCGGCGACGGCGGCGGCATTGGCGTCGGCAGTGCCGGCGGCGGCGGCGGCAGCGGCAGTGGCGGCGGTGGAGGGGATCGCACGGGCCCGGTTGCTGTGGGCGGGCTGGAGCCCCGGTTGGCGGACGGCACGCAGGTATCCCCTTTGGGACCCACCCCGGGCCTCGCGCCACCCCCGCCGCCTGAGGCGCCGGGCGCCCCTGCAGCTGGGGAAGCTGCTGGCGCTGGCGCTGGCGGCGGCGGCAGCGGCGGCGGTGGGGCCGGCACGGCCAGCGAGCCGGCGCTGCAGCCCGTCGCCGTCCCCGGGCTGCCACACCTCCTTTTTGGAATCGACGCCGCGCCTGCGAGCGCCGCCGCGGCGGCGCCGCTCCTGTCCCTCGCCCCCGCCGCCACGTCGGCGCAGGCGGCGCTCCCGCCGGCGGCGGCCGCGCCGCTGACGCCGTTGCCGCCGCCGGAGCGACCACCGGAGCTCGTCGCGTTTGCTGCGCAGCCGATGGCGGCGCACGGAGTCAAAGACCTGACGGGCCTCGCGGTGGAGGGCACGGTCGACGCTCGCTTCGACGTCGGTTACTTTGTATCACTAAACGTGGGCGGCTGCCACTTCAGGGGCATCCTATACTGCCCGATGGCCGGCCAGCTCGGCCCCGCGACAGGGCACCCGCTGCCGGGCGCCGCGTCGCCGACGGCGCCCTGCAGCGCGGGCGG
>NW_014007459.1:0-660 GCF_000611645.1 Monoraphidium neglectum | reverse complement strand
GCGCGCGGCGGCGGGCCGGGCAGGGGCAGGCAGGCGGCGGACGCGTTCTTGCAGCAGCAGCACCACCACTACCACGCAGCCCCGGCGGCCGGCGGCGGGCGACAGGGCAGCCTAGGGGCCGGCAGCGGCGGGGTGGGCGGCAAGCGGCCGAAAGCAGCGGTCCAAGACAAGCCTAAAGCGGGCAAGGTGCGGTGCGGCATGTTGGAAGCCGCAAGCTTGCCAGAGCACGCCTCAAAATAGCCGCCAACGTCTAGCGCAGCTTGCGCCGCTTGGTGTGTGACATTGCCTCTTGCCACGACTGCAGTTTCCCCCTGCCATTTTACCCCGCTCACCGCCGTCGGCTCATGTCCCGGCCTCCCGTGCCCGACCCCCCTCGCACATCTCCTCTGTCCCCCAGACCGCCTTCAACTTTTTCGCGGCGGCGCACTGGAAGGAAGCCAAGAGCCAGGTCGGCCCCGGCGCCAGCAGCCAGGACGTCAGCCGCCTCGTCGGCGAGTGGTGGGCCCGCACTGCCGGCGCCGCGCGCGAGCCGTTCGTCGCGCAGGCCGCCGCCGACAAGCGGCGCTTCCAGGCCGAGCGGCGGCGGTACGAGCGGCGGCTGGCGGGGGTTGGCAGCAGCAGCGAGGAGGAGCGGGAGGAGCTGGAGAGGCGGGTCGAGGA
>NW_014007460.1:1404-3153 GCF_000611645.1 Monoraphidium neglectum | reverse complement strand
CCAGGGTGGTGGGGTGGCGGGGGTGTTGGGTGGAGGAGTTGTGTGGGTGCGCTGATGGCTGAGAGGCGCAAGGGCTCAAATTTGTTCGGGGGTGCGCGGGTGCGGCAGGGTGGGGAGTTGTTGGTTGCATGCCAGCTTCTGGGATGACTACGGACTGCCTCGACGCAACACTTTAAAAGCAGAGAGGCCGAGTACTCATGACAAAAACGAAATGGGCATCGGCTCTTCGCGAGCGCGGCGGGGCCTTGTTGTTGCAGGGCCAAATCCACCCAGAGCTTAGCCAAGCAGCCCGCTAAAACGGCACACGCCCAGCTTGCCAGCGCGCAGACAACGCACTGATGCCCACGGGCGCGCTGATATGGGTGTGCCACCCGCAGGCGCGGATGAGTCACCCGCGCAGCGCGGCGTGCAGGCGCGCGTCACGCACCTGAACAGGGCGGCGCGGATGAGGTGGATGCCCTTCTGAGGCACGAGGCGCGTGATGACGGCCACCAGCGGCTTTGAGGGGTCCTCAGCCAGGCCCAGGCCCTGGGGAAGGATGGGGGCAGGGGTTTGGGTGCCGAATCGCAAGGGGATTCCAACTGCCGTGTGGAAAAAACCCGGGGGTTCGCCAGTTGCGGGCAGCAGTCAACAAAAGGACGGGCGGGGCAGCGAGAGGATTTTCCGCCTGCCAGGCGGCTTCACGCCGCCCCACTCATCCCACACCCCAGACCGGCCCGTGCGGCGCCGCGCGTCACACTCCTCCTCGATGGCAGGCGGCCCGGGGCGTCACCTGAGCGGGCGCAACAACATGCATGATCGTGCAACCTGCAACACTCCCCCACCCCCCCCGCATCCCCTCATGCCAAAGGAAAGGCACTCACCCTCTGCAGGAAGCGTTTACAGAGGGCCTTGCCCTGGGGGTGGTCCGCGCTGAAGTTGGCCGCCAGCTTCGGGTCTGACGCGGGGTCCCTGGGGAGATGGCGGGGGGGCGGGGGGTTGAGGTGATGCAGGGCCGAGGGTGAGCCTTTGGTGTTTCGTTTCATTTGCAGAGGTCATATCGGCTTTTTTTGGGTGGCTTGAGGAAAAACAAAACGAGGCGTTGAGTAACACATGACCAGGGCTGGGTGTCCTGGGTGCAGGGGAGGGGGTGGGGCCGCGTGAATGGCGGTCGGGATGAGAAACGCGCCGCGGCGCTGAAATCAAAGGCCCCCGTCCATGGGGGTGTGGGGGTTTGGGCGAGGGCGGGGCGCGGTAAGTTGCGGGGCAGGGGTACAGGTCGCGGCAGGCCAACAGGCGGGGACCCTGGTTGGTAGCCGAAACAGCAGAAGCTCAAACGTGATCGTCGAGCTACGACCACGTTTTTGTTGCTTATTTGGTTGCTGCGGGATTGCTTATGTATTTCAAAGGCAGGCCCCCGCCCCACCAGTCTGCTATGTCGATGCCGTTTAGGACGCCCCTGATCTTGGAGGTGATCTCGGGCTTAGACAGGGTGCCGCGCAGCCAGCCTGGTTTTATTGTGTTGTGGCATTGGATGGAAGGAGGGGGATTGGGAGGAGTGTATGCGGGCAGGATGGGGCGGAGGTGTGGGGAGGAGGCGCAAAGCGGCATGCCGTACAGTTGGGAGTGGGGCACCGACGCACGTGCGCTGGGACCATTTCTATCCCCTGAACAAGCAGCACCACCCATCAGTCAGCCCGACCCGACCTCGATCCTTGCCGCGCCTCCCGCCCCCTCCGGCGTCGAATGGCCATCAGAGCAAGCGGACCC
>NW_014007460.1:0-703 GCF_000611645.1 Monoraphidium neglectum | reverse complement strand
CCCCCGCCCTCCCCCCAAAACCCTGCATGAAATGCTGACCCGCGGCGCCCCCTGTGAGTATCTCCTTGGCGTATGAGGGGGACACCGTGGTCACAGCATTGGAGTACACGATGCCACCCTGCATGGGGGAGGGTGTAGGGAGGGTATGACCTCTGGAACTTGTGGTCTGACGGGTAGCACGCGGGCAGTTCATTGCTGTTTTGAGGGGACGAGGAGGACGGCTCGAAACACAATGCGGCTGCCTGCTGTGGCAGGGGGGATGGCGGGGGTGCGTGGCGGCCAGACACGGCCGGCTGCGGCTCTTGGGATTTGATGGAATCGAGCCCAGCGCCCGCCCCGCCACCCGTGCCGGGCCGAAACCCACCCTGGGTGGTTCCAGGATTGGCCCCCCCACTTGACACATACTCCCGATTACCCCGTTGCCATACCCCCCCCCCCACACACACACACAACCACCCCCATCTTGCCTTCATGAGGTTGAGTCTCTCTGGGTTGTGCCCTATGGTCCTCTCGTCCAGGGCGCGGTCGATGACGGCAAACTGCTCCCCGGGGATGCCTGGGGTACAACGGGGGGAGGGTGGGTTGAGGGTGTGTGTGTGCGTGTGCGTGTGCGTGTGCGTGTGCGTGTGCGTGTGCGTGTGCGTTAGCGTGTGCGTGTGCGTGTGCGTGTGCGTGTGCGTGTGTGAGGGTGTGTGTGAGGGTG
>NW_014007461.1:0-2452 GCF_000611645.1 Monoraphidium neglectum | reverse complement strand
GGGGGGGGGGGGTGGGCGTTGCGCTTGAAAGATTATTCCTCCGGGGGGCAGGGAAGGGCAGGAGCGGAGATGCGCCGTGCTGCACCAGGGCGACAAGCGGGCTGGCTTGGCGGCGCTGGATCTGGGCATGCGCAAAGCCGTCGCAAACGTGAGGTGGATGTGCCAAGCAGTGCAGCCATCAATTGAAGGCAAATTGAAAGCAACTAGACTGCCCAGCTCACCCACACACACTACACCGCGCGCTCGCTGGCTCTTAAGTTGCAGCCACTTCCCCGTGCCACCCACCACCCAATCTATCCACACTTGAACGCAGCTACCCTCACACCTCATCCACACCTCCAACCCCTCCTTGCCTTGTGAGTGCGCACGTCTCGCATCAAACGGCCGTCCCTGCACACCCATCTGCCACCTCGCAACGCGCACACACACCTCACCCCACCCCCTCACAACAAACCTCCACCCCAAAGGTACCAGCCCGATGAGATGGCGTCCTTCACACACGACGGCGCCAATTACTTGGTGTGTGTGTGCACCCTCCATGCCGAGGGGGCTGGCTGGTGCAGCGGAGCAGCCAGCCCCCCGCGGCTTCCGCCCCAATCGCACTAGACACTGGACAGATGGCTGTGCGCAGAAAAGCCCATGCTTGGGCCAGAAAATGCCTGACGAAGCGCCTGTATTGCAAATTGCATGAGCACCGTTACCTTTTGGGTGCCTTGCGCTGTTCTGGTTGCGGCCAAACGCAGGTGACCGCTAACGAGGGCGACTCCAGGGACTACACAGGATACACAGAGGAGGTGCGTGTCGCGGCCGCAAACATCGACGCCGCATTCCCCAACAGGACGGCCTTCCGTGACAACAATGGCGCCGGCAGGTGGGCGTGCTGCTGCCGCTGCCACCGCTGCAGCGCTGTCAGGTTGCCACCGCTCCCGCGCCGTTGAGCTGCCGCGGCTCGGCGCCGCCGCCGCTGCTCTGTACTGCGCCCCACGTGCGCCGCAAAACAATTGATGCACCCTCTTGTACTGCGAGGAGGGCAAGGCAGGGAGACACTGACATAAAATCGGTAATTGCGCAGGCCTTTAACGGCGCCTGCGCGACGCTGTCGGGCCGGGCTCGTGCGCCCTGCGACCGTAAAGTTAAAAATTCTCCGCCACATCCAATCGATCACCTTCACAACAGGCTGACCGTCACGACAGCAACTGGCGACAAGGATGGGGACGGCGATCTGGATGAGGTGCACGTTCTGGGGGCGCGCAGCTTCTCAGTCTGGCAGGTGGGCTGGCGGCTGCTCAGGTTCCTTATTTGCATGGCATCCCGCAAACGCACACCTTGGATTCGTGCGTGTACGGTGTGAGCTCAAATGCCCGCACACCGGGGCGGCGCGGGCGCTCAGTAGGCACGCATGAAGTGCAGAAGCTCATGCTCCACACGCGTATGCTGCATTTGCACACATATTCTCACCCATCCCTTGGCAGGTGACCGGCGGTGCCGGCGGTGGTGTCACGCTGGCCTATGACAGCGCCAACGACCTGGAGATCCGCACGGCTGCCCCCGAGGTGCGCTGACGCCGCCCAGCTGGCCAGGTCCGCGCATTGCGGTGTCGCTGGCGGCCCACCAAATCGGCAGCCGCGGTGGGAGAAATCGAGACCGCTTGTTGAAAGACTGCCTCATGTCATGAGCACAGCGAGCAGGCTGCTCTTTTCTTGCGTTTTTGGGGCACTCTGCCACTGTCTTCCTGGCCTTGGTTCCATGGGCCTCCTTGACCCTGTGCCCCGCAACTGCTGTCGCCCTTGCAACCCCTCTGCTGCCTCCCAGTTCACTTCCTTCTACAACAGCGACGGACCCGGCGCCAACAACCCCGACAGCCGCTCCGACAACAAGGTGAGGCCGGCGCGAGCGGCGGCCATTGACACTCCTCTTTTCCTTGATGAATGCCACAGCATCTTACCATGCCATCTTTGAGGCTGTCTTTGTGTGCTTGCCCATAAAGTGAGCCTGGCAGTCTGCCTTGCCGGACCCCACCCAGCCCAGCAAGGGTCTGAAGGCAACGCCTCTCGTTTGCCAATCTGAGAGCATCAAATCTATCGCCCTCCCTGCACAGTCCCGTTGTTTGCCCCATGCGCGGCCCCTCCTTCTCCCTTCCAGAGGCAGAGACAGAGAGAGAGATTCACGCAGCACCGCTGACCCCATGTTCGTTCCCCCACCCACCCAACCTCCCCAGGGCCCGGAGCCGGAAGGCATTGCCCTGGCCACTGTAACCGTGGCCGCCGGCCAGCCGCAGCGCCGCCTGCTGTTCCTCACGCTCGAGCGCACCTCCCTGATCGCGGTGTACGACCTCACCAACCCCACCGGTGAGCGAGGGCTGGGGTGTTGCGGGCCGGGGTCTGGGGCGCCTGTTGGTGGGGACTTGGGGGCCCAAGTGGCCGGGAGCACAGCCCCTTACACAGCTTTTGTT
>NW_014007462.1:0-2454 GCF_000611645.1 Monoraphidium neglectum | reverse complement strand
AGCCCGGATGGTGCGGGGGCTGCACAGCCCTGCTGAGGGCGGACAGCCTCGGTGTCTTTCAAATGCGGTGCTGCGCCTGCTGCCCTTCTTGCTCTGGTGCATCTCCTCAGCCGCCCTCGGCCCTTCCCCCGTGGCACGGCCTCCTGACGCTCTCCAACCCCAACCCCTTTCCCCCCAGACCCGCGCACCGGGGCCATGCCGGCGGCCGAGGCCATTCATGGGGCCCTCATGACCCTGGGGGAGCTGCTGCGCCACACGGGTGAGGGGACCCGCTCATGACGCGCATGCGGCCGCGGGCGTCTGACGTATACGCCCCGCCTCTGATCCGTTGTGGCGCGCGCAGCCGTTGTCCCCCTCCCTTCCCTGCGCTGCCGTGGGCCTGCGACAACCCCAAATGCCTCTTCTTTTGCCCTCAAGTACACATGCACGCGCGCCTGCACACACACACACACACACACTCACACGCTCACACACGTACACACGCACACACACGTACACACTTGCACACTCCTGCACGCCCACACACACACACACACACACACACACACAGGCGAGTTCCTGTTGGCGCGCTATCGGGAAGTCGTGGAGACGGTTCTGCGCTTCAAGGACTCAAAGGAGAAGCTCATACGCAGGGCCGTCATCAGCCTGCTGCCGCGGCTGGCGGCATTCGCGCCGGAGCGCTTCGCGCAGGTGACAGGCGCCGCCTGGCCCCGCGACGGCATCCTCTTGGACTTCGTCGGCGTGTCGCGCCCATGCCCTGATCAGCAACCATAACACACAACTCGTTGCACAGCCTCCCATCACCTGGTTTTCCTCGCATCCCACGTTTGTGCGTGCTGTCAACAAAAAGAAGAACACACTGAATCGCCATCTGCCCCCGCCCCCACCCCCAACCCCCAGGATTACCTGTCTAAGTGCATCAGCCACCTGCTGTCAGTGCTGCGCCACCCCAGCGAGCGCGGCGCCGCGTTTGGGGCGCTCGCGGACATGGCCACCAGCCTGGCCGCGGTCGGCTGCGCGGGCGGCTTCAAGGACTGCCTTCCCGCCATCGCTGCGCAGGTGTGTTTTTGTGTGTGTGTGTGTGTGTGTGTGTGTGTGTGTGTGTGTCTGTGTGTCTGTGTGTGTGTGTATGTGTGTGTCTGTGTTTGAGGGGGGCAGTGGTCGCACACGGCAGTCGCGACTGTGGCTCGTGGGTGGGGGCCGCTATTCCGCCTGCTCTGCCGCCACGAGGGGTTGCGGACAGCTTCTTGCCTTGGACCTCCGCCAGTATGCCGCCTCCTGGAACCTCTGAAGTTGCATATGGCGACCTCTTGCAATGCACCAGGTCACTGTTTGTTGGCCGCAGCGACACTTCCAACAAGCAAGCCTGCATCACTCTAAGGTCATATCATCCCCTACCCCCGCCCCCCACAACACACACATACACACACCAACACGCACGGGACTCTTGAACACAGGTCCGCGACGCCGTCGCGCCGCGCGGCGGCCCCGGCTCGGGCCTGGCCATTACGGCGCAGAAGCTGGGCGCCGCAGGGGGCAAGCCCGCGGCCGGCGGCGGCGGGCCCGTGCCCGAGGCGCTGGTGTGCGTCGGGGCCCTCAGCCAGGCTCTGCAGGTGGGTGGGGCGGCGGCAGGGTGGGACCCGCGCCGTCGTCGAGGCCGTGCATCTGCCTGCGGTATGCTGCCTTGAAGCAGGTTGCATGTTTTCTTTCGTCTTCAACACCTCTGAGCCTTGGCCCTGAGCACCCCTGAACACTATCACCCCTTTGATGCAGCCACCAACGCTGGAAAGCAGGAGCCAACCTCCCCCAACGTCGCCTTCACCCTCAACCACCACCCGCCGCCCTGCCCCTGCCCTCCCCTGCCGCTCCCCCAGGGCCTGTGGAAGCCGTACGTGCAGCAGCTGCTGGAGGCGATGATGCTGACTGGGCTCAGCGAGACCCTCATACGCTCCCTGGCGGCCATCGCTGAGGCCCTGCCAGAGCTGCTGGAGGACATCCAGGTGGCTGATGGGCTGCTGGGCTGCTGCGCTGCTGGGCTGCCGGACTGCTGGGCTGTAATGTTGCTGGGCTGCTTGGCCGTTGTACTGCTGGGTTGCTGGGCTGCTTGGTTGCGGGGCCGTGGCAACGGTGGCCTGCTTGGTTGCGGGGCTGCGGGCCATGGTGCTGCTTGCCTGCCGGGCTGGCAGGCTGCGTTGCAAGTTGTACGGCAAGGAGGTCGTCAGGCCAGCGGGGAATGCAAGCCGTGCCCCTGCGACAAGCAACGCAGTTTGGGTGACGGTCATGGCAGGGATGGGTGTGGCTGTGAGCGCAATCTTCCCTCTCATCCCCACCGCTGATCAAAACCACCCCTCTACTCCCCACCTCGGACACCCCAACTCCTCCACATGAGAACCCTGACAACTCCCTCAACCCCTCAATCAGCCCCAACTCCTCAACCGCCCCTTCCCCCATCCC
>NW_014007463.1:0-2456 GCF_000611645.1 Monoraphidium neglectum | reverse complement strand
GCGTGGGAGTCTCTCAGGCGCGGCGGCGGCGCGAGGGGCGGCCACTGTGCGGAGCTGCCCTACTCAGGGCAGCTGAAGTGTGCAGATAGGGAGGCCGCAGAGGCTCTCAAGCTGTTTGGCGGCGCGGCGGCGACGGCCGCGGGCGCGGTGTGCACCATCCTCGACGCGCTGCGCTTTGATGACGCTTGGGCAGGTGCGTGCGCCCCAATCCTTGCGCCGCGCTCTGCGTGCGGGCCGCGCCGCGGCCGTCCCTGCAGTGCGTCGCCATGCGTGATTCCAAGGGCTTTGCACCATCGATCCCGACGACGGTCGTCTGAATGCCTTTGGGCCACCCCAAAAGCAGGTCCGCAGCGCAGCCCGCCCACCAACCCACGGCGCCCTCACTTTGCCCTTCGCCCTGCCCCTGCCCTCTCCCCTCCCCTCGAGCAGGCGCCGCCGGCGCGCCGCGCCCCGCGCGCGGCGCCGCCGAGGCGCTGCCCGCCATGCTGCCGGCGATAGAGGCGCTCCTCCGGCGCGTCCCGCCCGCCGGCCCGCCGCACGCGGCGGCCGTCGGGCTGCTCGCCGCGGCGCTGCCCGCGTACATCTCCCAATCCGGCGCGGGCGCCCCGGACGCCGCCGGGCGCGCCGCCGCGGCCGGCGCGATGGTCACCCTGCGCAAGTTCGCGGCGCGCTGCTGCGGCCTGGGCGGGGCGGATTCGGAGGCGGTTGCTGAGGTGGCGTCGCACGTGGTGGACCTGCTGGCTGGCGTGCTCGACGCCGCGGCGGCGGCGGCGGAAAGCGGGGACGACGGCGGCAACGCAAGCGACCTGATCACTTTTGCGGCGGCGCAGCTCGTCTCTGCCGCTCTGGTGGGCCTGCAGGGTGCAGCGCTGCGCTGTTGACGCGCCGCTCGCGTTGCACTTGTCCTGCAGATGCGCGCGAAGCTTGCTGTGGGGGCCGCACGCCTGCCTCCCCCCCTGTGGTTGTGAGTATCATGCCTGGTGCAAGATGCTCACGTGCCACGCCTCATTCTGCCTCTTCATCCCCCCCTCCCCCCTCCCCCCCCCACCACCAGACCCTCGCCACCAGCCTCCTGAAGACGCCAGCTGGCGCCCCCTTGGCAGCCCGCCTCGCGCTGCTGCTCGCGCGCGCCGCCGCCCTCGGCCGCCGCGCCCCGCGGCTCGGGCTGCTGCCGATCCTGCTCGCGCACGGGGCGCCCGCATTCATGGCGGCTGCCGCTGCTGCCGCAGCCGCTGCAGCGGCGGCCCCGGCTGCGGGCGCGGCTGGCCCCTGCGACGCCGGCGCAGCGGCCACCCTGGACGGTCTGCTTGAGGCGTGCCTCTCGTTCGCTGAACAGATGGCCGCCTTCATAGAGGACGAGGCGGCCGCTCCGCCCCTGACTGCCACCCTCTCCGTCCCAGTACTGTCTGCGGACGCCGCCGCCGCGCGCGCCGCCGCCGGCGGCGCGCCCGGCGCGGCCGGCGCCGCGGCGCTGTCGGTGCTGCTGCAAAGCGGGTTGCTTCAGGAGGTGCAGCGGCTGCTGGATGCGTCAGCCGCGCGCAGCGGCGGCGGCGGGGCGCCGCTGGCGGCTGCGGGGTCGAGCGCGCCGCTGCCCGTCACCGGTTCGGGGCACATCAGAGCAAAGGTGATTCGCCCGGGGCGCGTGCGCGGCCCTTTCTTGCTTGCGTTTTCGCGCTTTCGCGCATGTGCGAGTGCCTGTCGAGCAGCGACGATGGGCCCGGGTTTTCCTGGTAGCATGAAATGGCGGCCAAAACCCAGGTACAACCGCTGTCAAAACCCTGATCCGCCCGGGCAGCACACCCCCTTGAAACCCTGACCTGTGGCTGCCTGAGCCCTGGTCCTGAATTTCCTGCATGTGATCGTGAGATCTTAATCCGCGAGGCTGTCTGACTCCTGATTACCGTCCCACCACCGCCCCTCGTCCCTTGATCTCCCTTAGATCTCATCAAGCGCGACGTCCCTGTGCGGCATGGGCGGCATGGGAAGCCGGAAGGGCAGCCTGTCGACGCCCCACGACTCGTGCCTGAGCCTGAGCAGTGCGGCCTCGCCCACGCCGCACCTGCGCGGCATGACCGCCGGCGCCGGCGCCGCCGGCGCCCCGCTGCCGCAGACGCCGTTTGCTTCGTTGCTGGTGGCGACGACGGCAGGCGCGGGCGCGTGCGCGGCGGAGGAGTCGCCGACGGCTGCCGGCGCGCACGACTGGATGGCCGGGGCCGGCGCGGGCGCGGTCGTCATGGCGGCGTCTGTCGGCGGCGCGTCCCCCTCTGCGCGGCTGCTGCTGCACGGTAGCACCTGCAGCCTGGGGGCCCTTGACGCGCGCGGCGACGACGCGTGGGCGTGCGCCGCGGCGCGCGCGCTGCAGGCGCGCTGCGACCGCGCCGCGCTCGCTCTGGGCCGCGCGGCGCTCGCTGCGTGCGGCGCAGGCGCGGGCGCGGGGGCACCGCGGCGCGTGAGCG
>NW_014007464.1:0-2457 GCF_000611645.1 Monoraphidium neglectum | reverse complement strand
GGTTGGGAGGGCGCGCCCCCGCAGCTTGGCGGGGCGGCGGCGTCCCTCCAGCAGCAGCAGCAGCAGCAGCAGCAGCAGCACCAGCACCAGCAGCAGCACCTGCAGCGCAGCCTGTCGCCGCTCGGGCACCGCCACCGCGCGGCGCCGCCGGACGCGGGTGCTACCGCTTCTCGTGGCTCTGACGCGACCCCTGCAGGCACGACGGCGGCCGCTGCGACGGCGGCGGCGTGCGCCGCCGGCCGACAGACCGATTTTGGTGCGGCCATGCCGCGCGAGGCCTGGTAACCTTGCTCGTAGCGCAGCTAGAGCGGCCTCCGCGCGGCGCGCAATTGTGCGAGGGCCTTTGCGCGGGGGAGCGCCTTGGCGGCGCGGACGAGCGCAGCGGCTGGGGCGTGTGTGTGCCTCGTGGCGCGCTCCTCCAGGCGTGGCCTTCGCCCTCGACCCTCTTTCCCCGCCGGCCGCAGGCGTGCGCGGCTGCTGCTGACCGCGCCTGCAATCACGCCTGCGCCCGCGCGTGGCCGTCCTTTGTTGCGGCGGCCGCTCGGCGCCTCGCTCATTCCTTCCGCGGCCGCCATCACGCGCGCGCGCACGCCCGCATGCCCGGCCGCGGCCCCACACGCTGCGCCGCCGCTCGATGATCGATGCCCTGTCACGTCCTTGGATTTAAGCACTGAGTATGTACACCACACAAGTTAGACCCATGTCAATCCCCGACCCTCCTGCTGACCGGCATCCGAGGTGCCTCAGCGTGCTGCCACTTGCCTCGCGAGCGCGCCAAGATTTTCCTCCGCTCTGCCGCCACGCCTCGCACTCAAGAGGACAAGACAGCCGGCAACACATGCGCGCGCAACACGCGCACGCACACACATTTGCGAATTGATGTTCTTGCATTCGGGCTCGCCCGCGACTTTGGGGGCGCGGGGGGGGGGGTCGAGAGGGTCCCTGGCGGCCTGCGCCCGCCAAGGTGTTGCGCTCGGCTATTGCGGTGCCATTGCTGCTAAGGCCGCCGCCGCCGCCGCTGCCGGCGGCGGCTGCGGGTAGAGGGAGGGGGGACGGTCGGATGGCACGCGCGCGGTCGGGGCTGGCGGGGTCAGCGGTGTGGCCTGCCTCCTGCCGCCCGTCGCGGTGCGCTGGCGCGCTCGCGCGCACAGGCGCCGCTCACAGGCGCGTTTCATGCCGGGAGGGGGCGCCGCGGCGCGGCGGATGCGCTTGAGGTGCGCGACCGGCGCGCCATGTTGCATTGCATCCGCGATGCAGGGGCTGCCTTTTGTGCCTGCCGCGTGTGGGATCTGTAACAATGCGGCTGGCACGAGGGGGGCGAACCAGTGGGATGACGGGCCAGCTGGCGACCGGGGGGAGGCAAGGCGTTTGCTGACGTCATCTAGGAGAAGTCAGCCGCCAGTGATTTGGCTCGTAAGACCAGAAGGGGGGATCGATCCCCACTGCAGCTTGGAAGGTGTGATACCTGCTGGTATGCCAGCGCCGTGGTGTTGTTTGCACAGTAGGGCGGGTGGGGCGGCTGCAGTGCAATGGGATGCATTTTTACTGTAGAGTGCAGACGTGCGGTGCAGTGTTTGTGTTTGGAAACCAGCAGCAGCAGCAGCAGCAGGCTATTTCGACTCCTTTGAAGTGTGATGATCCCTGGCGCACGTTGTGGCGGATGACGTCTCTCTGGGTCAGCACTGTTGCAGTACAGCGGAAGGCACATGGAGTTCTGCACCGCAGCCAGCCAGCCAGCCACACTTTTGAGCATATTGGTTGGCAGCCCGCGCCAAGCGTCGAGTGCGCTAGAGCGCCGCTGCACTCGCGCGCACGTGCCAGGCACGGGTGCAATGGCCAGACTGCACCCCACCCTGCGCTGTTGCGATGTGCGAAACCATACTACTTTCAGAGAAGGGGCACAGTGTCCTGCGCAAACGATGTGTTGTTACAGCCGCTGAAGGCGCGAGGAGAGCTGCACGCGACTGGCCAGAATGAAAACGCGTCTCGCGGTTGCAGGCGGCGCGGCAAGGGGCAGGGCGAGGCGGGGGCCGCGCCGCGCCGCCGGGGCGGGGCGCGCGGGGGCGTGCGCCTCCTCTGTTGCCGCCTTGGACGTCGTGTTTGGGTCTTCAGCGGATGCTGTGTTAGCGCGGTTGTGATGGCGTCTTAATCGATGGGGTTTATAAGGCCGAGGGCGATACTCATGTTGCCGGGGTCCTCCTGGCGCATGGAGCCATAATCTGCGGGCGGGGGTGCGTGGGTGTACGTGGGTGTACGTGGGTGTGAGGGTGTGTGCATGCATGTGTATATGGGGGGTTGCCTTGCCAATCGCTACGATGCAATCGTCGACGCCTCCAGTCCTCTCTAGAACACTCCCCCGCCTCCCTCACGCCCTCCCACCCAAAGCCGATACGCCTTCTTGACCCCAGGCGCCCCCGCCCCCCCAAAACGCACCGCTAACCACCGAGCCCTCCCAAC
>NW_014007465.1:0-2455 GCF_000611645.1 Monoraphidium neglectum | reverse complement strand
CTGCGCCGCGTCGCGCGCGCCGCCGCCGGCGCTGGAAGCGGCCGCGCCGCCGCCGCCGCCGCTGCTGCCTGCATCCAAGGCGTCCACATCCTCGTAAACCTCAACGGCCCACACCCCGAGGTAGACCTGCCGGACCAGCCGCCGCACCATGCGCGCGCACAGAGCGACTGCGGCCAGCAGCACCACTTGGCGCAGCCTGCCGACGAATGAGGATTGCGCGGGTCGTATGAGTGGGCGCCCGGGAGCCTCGTCGCACTGCCAAACAACGTTTGGCTTCAAACCGGACGTGCCCACAGAATGAGAGCTGAGACGCAAAGACCCACACCTCAACATGCGCCCTCATCCTGTATCCACATGTGTAGTCCAACCCCATGAGCCTGGATGGCTCCAGAAGCGGGCAACCACGGGGCCGGCAACAAACCTAATCCTGGTGCGTTTGCCCCTGGACAGCACGAAAATGCATGAGGAAGGGGGAAGGGGGCGCATGCTCATGGCGCGTGGCCGCGGGCCCCACCGGAAGCAGACGACGTAGGCGCAGTAGATCAGTCCGAGGTTGACGTGAGGGCGGGCCCACAGGAAGAGGGGCTCAAAGTCCGGCGGGGGCGACGCGGCAATGACGTCCTTAATGCTGCTTTTTGTTGCGTTTGACGATGTTTTCAGGATTCCCAGGGATTGCGGCGGCGGTTACAGGGGCGGTTGATAACGGTCCCCGCGTCGTCATGTGGGTTTGCAGGGCATGCGTTGAGACCATGTGACTGGCGTGTGTTCATCAATCCAGACAGAGCGACAAGGAACAGCGGCTCGACCCAATCATGAGAGCAGCCCAGCTGCCCAACGCCCTGCAAAGCACGTCAGGAGTGAACCCTCTCTCGCCCCGCGGCCCCTGCAGTCCGCCCCCTCGCCCTTTCCAACCGCCCCACCGCGTCACGTGGGCCTTGATTCGCTCGACGCTGAACGCCTGCCGCCCCGTGCCCAGCAGCCGCTGGGCGACGGCCTCGGGCACGGGCGGCTGCGCCGCCGCCAGCCACTGGGAGACCGCCTCCGCCTGCGCGGCCTGGGAGGCGACCGCCGCGCAGTGATGGAGGCTGGGGCGCTTTGCATGTTGGGCGACTGGCTGGGTGTGAATCAAGGTCCCCCAGACATGTGGGTGCTGTTCGCAGCCGCTCTTTCATCGCCGATCGGCAAGCACACAGCGCAGCAGACACCGGGGGGGTCCCGGCGGCAGCCAGGCGATCAAACCCCGCGCAGGTTGTTTTCACAGGTCTCAACCCATGCCTTTCCCAGGCGACCCAAACCCCGGCCTCTCGTTGTACCCCTCTCCAGCCGAACTAAACCTTGCTCTCTCCCCTTTTCCCAGCCAGCTCAAACCCCCATCTCACTCTCGGCCTCCGACCCCACCCTGAACCCCGACCCCCGCACTGGTGCGCCTCTGACGCACCTGCAGCTCGTCGCGTGCAGCCGCGCTGCCCAGCGCTCCCATCGCCAGCAGGCCGGGGCTGTGGGGGCTACGCATGTAGGCAGCCCACAGGTCAAGGTAACGCACCGCCTCCGCAGCGCCACGCCACAGCCTGCCCGTCAAGCCGCCGCCGCCAGCAGCAGCGCCAGGAGACGCCCGCGCGTCGCCCGCGCCGCCGCCCGGCTGCGGCGGCAGGTGCGCCGCGATCCGCACGACCAGCCGCCCGACCGCCTCCCTCCGTCCCGCCTCGTCGCGCCGGCTTCCAAGGAGCAGCAGCGGCCGCCGCCGCGGCGCGCGGAGCAGCGGGAGGAGGCCGAGGGCGCGGTAGTGGAAGCTGCCGAGAATCTGGGGGGCGGCGCTCAGCAGGGGGTCGACGTACACCGCGCCGTCAATGCCCAGGGACGGTGTGAATATCGGTATGAATATCTCAAGCACTGCCGCCTTGTTCCCGCCCTCGCCGCCGCCGCTCGCGCGCGCGGGGGCCGGCGCCGGCGCCGGCGCCGCGCCGTGCCCTGCGCTTGAGCCAGGAGTGCAGGCTTCGGCGGGCGTGGGGCTGCCTGCTGCGCCCTGCTGGCGCGCAGCCGCGGCCGCTACTGCCGCCTTGGGGCCCGCGAGCGCCCCCCGCGCCGCGTCCGCGACCGCGCTGCTGAGCAGCCACTTGCCGCGCTGCTCCTGCTGCTGCTGCTGCTGCTGCTGAAACTGCTGCTGCTGCTGCTGCTGCTGCTGCTGCGACGACGTCAGGCCGAGCCTCGAGGCGCGAGGGGAGGACGCCTCTGCCGCCGCCGCGCCCACCCCGCGCGGGCCCCCAGGAGAACCAGGCGGCGTTCCACCCCCCGCCGCGGCCGGCGCCCGCAACCCGGGCGGCGTGCCCGGCCTGCCGCCGCCCTGTCCGCTGCCCGCTGCACTGCTGCAGCTGCTGATGTCAGCAGCTGACTCACGGGCCTCCGGGAACCACGCCGGCGGCGGCGGCGGCGGCGCTTGCCGGGGCTGCTGCTGCCC
>NW_014007466.1:0-2457 GCF_000611645.1 Monoraphidium neglectum | reverse complement strand
CCCCCACGCCCCTCCCCCCCCTGCAGCAACACGGCGTTCTTCAAGTGCGACAACCTCGAGACGGACGCTTGGAACTGCTGGTACAAGGTTGATGTCACGTCCACCACCACGGCCGAAAGCCTCTGCTTCAATTTCGATTCTGACCACGTCGTGCCGTGATGGACACACGCCGCGCAGGCAGCCAGGCAGGCGCCTCTGCCCGCTCCTCGGGTGGGTCTGCTCACCTGCATGCGCTTGATGGTCATGATATGACAGAGGCCGTGTGAATAACCCTCCTATGTGAAGCTACACGTGGGTGGTTGCGCATCACCATCCGCAACACAGGGTCAATATCACACAAAGGTCCTGCTCAGGTTTCAATAATGGCGCGGCATATGAGGCTGTCTGTTGCCACACGCCATACACACCTACGGCTAGGCCGCTGCGCTTCTGGGCCGCTTGCACACGTGCTGCATCTTCAGACTTCCTTGAAAATGCTCCATGCTGTGCCACCCGGAACGCCTGTTTGCCATAAAAAAACTGGTGTGTCCTACTTGCGGCTGATGCCCTTCACACCTTGCCGGCAGCTTCGTTTGATTGCCGCGCTGGCGGCCATGCGCTTGTGTTGAGCCGGCGCCTCTCACGCAAGCACTTGCCGGCCTCACATGCGCTCAGAGCGCCCTCCTTCGTTCCTAAGCTCCAGGGCTGCTGGATTGCACCGTTAGTTGCTGCGGGCACTCGTGCTCCGACCCGCTCCTTCCCCCGCTCCTTGCCCCGCCCTCCTCCTGCTTGCTGGCCTGGCCTGCTCTTGCAAGTCCTGTTGCCGACCAAGCTTTGGCCGTGGGACATTCAGCAGCACACAACTATACACGTACCCATGCATCTCCGCTATGAGAAGGCGGCCTGCGTGCCGCCTTGCGTTGGGCCCCCCGCTCACCACAACATTCTGGTCGTTGTAGGCCACTTGCTGGTTGGTCAGACACAGATCACACAGGATCTGCTGGCCCACATGCCGCCCTGCATAAGTTGGGGAATGCGCCACGAGGCTGCTGCCCTCCACGATCTGAAGTATGCTGCCTTTCATAACACTGGATGCATGCGTGCGCGGGGCTGACGCCCCGCTGCCCTCCCTTCCCATTGCCGTTGGCACGCCCACACCGCACCGGGGCTCCAACTGTTGTCGGTGTCCCCTTTGTGCTGATGTGGCTGGCACGCCGTGCTTGCTTTTCGTACATGCGTGCATTGTTCTTGCTCGCCAAGCAGTCCTTTGTTCACAGCCGCAAGCAGCGCAGGGACAGAAAGCTCTGTCCAGCCAACTGCAGTCCGCTCACGATCAGACCGGGTCTGGCTGGAAATCAGGACTAACAAGTCGCCTGCGCGATGCTTCTCGTGATTGACCCAGGCGAGTGCTGGCCCGGCAGGGGGCTCACAACATCCACCACTACTGAAGGCTTGCCCTTTTGCTTACGGCGCTCGCTTGCCACCTCGCCGCTTTCGAACATCCACATCTGGATCCAAAAAGAGGATCCACATGTCTATCCATCCATCTGTCTATATGGCCTTGACAAAAGCTGCCGATATGTGGGCACTGCCGGCCGCCGGTGACTGGTTTTGGGATAAGGTCTCACCATGCAACGCTTGCCGGACATCAATTCTGGCGTCGTCGTCATCCGCCTGTTCGATTACACTTCCGTCCCCCTGCCTCGCACGGCCCTGGCTGTGGTCGGTCTAAATGCCTTCAATCGTTACAACGAAAGGTTGAGACTTTGAAAATAGATCTCGGTGTCAATGCAAATGCGTGTTGATAAATTGGTTACGTAACGACAGTACATGGCCAAAAGCACGATGTGCATAGCTTTTCTTGCTTGGCGCAACACTTCAGGCGCCCTTCCACATAAGTTGCGTGTTACATGCAACTGTGCGCAGGAGACGTTGTCCCCCGTGACGACATGCAATGCGTTTGACATGCGCCATGTGCAACTCTGTGATAGCACAGGCCATCCACCTCACCTAAAATTTGCAGTTACAATGATCCGCCTGCTGGGCACATGCTGATGCAACCTTGTGGCAGCAGGGCTGATGTGTAATACCAAATTTGATGAAAAAATACGCAGTAGGGGTGATGATTTGACTGCGCAACGCCGGCCGGCGGCTCGGGCTGTGCAGGGTGGTGCAACGCGGCAGTCTGAAGCGCACCAGGGCAACTGTTCACGCCTACTGTCACGCTTCAGCCTGCTGGGTTGGATTTATCGCAGATCGGCGGCTTGCTGCAAGACTTGAGTGTGTAGCACAGGTACCAGATTGGAACCTGATTCATACGCTGTGATGTCATAGGTGGTGCACGTTTGCGCACTGGGCTGCTTGCAGAAAGTCGCTGGCAAACTCCAGAAACGATGCAAGCTGCCGGCATTCACAGGCTGCCCAAGTGGACTTCGCAACTACGCCAGCTTGTGTCGGACGGGCGGATGCGCTTCAGAC
>NW_014007467.1:0-2458 GCF_000611645.1 Monoraphidium neglectum | reverse complement strand
GGCGGGCCCAGCGCGCGCGCCGTCACAGGCGGCGGTGGAGGCGGCTCCGAGCACAGGCGTCATTGGCGGCGGCGGCGGCCGCGGCGGCAGCGGGGAGTGGCCGCAGCTGGCAGACTTGCCGAGCCTCCCGCCCGGCTCCGACGAGGTCGGCGCCGCGATCGAGGGCGCGACAGCCGCGCTGGACGCGGCCGGCGCGCCCGCGGCCCTCAAGGGGCGCGCGTTCCGCTTCATGCTGTCCCTCGGCGGCGGGGCGCGCGGCGGCGAGCGCGGCGTGGCGGCGCGGCGGCGGCTGCTGTACGCGTACCGCATGCTGCGGCCGCTGTGCGCGCGGCGGGACGCTGAGGGGGTGACTAAGGTCATGGAGCTGCTGGTTGAGGAGGAGGCGGGCGCGTGAGGGCTGGGGGAAGGGGAGGGCAGGGGTTAGCGAGGGGTGAGCGCCACGGGCCAGGGGCTGGCCCCGCCCCTGCGGTTGCGTTGTGCGGGGCAGCGGGGCGCCCGCTGCCGCTCGATCAGATTAGAGGCTTTGATCGCTGGGTTTCGCGGGATTTGGTTGCCCATAGGAAAGTGAGAAGGCATTTGCGATGATTTTTTTCGCGGGATGACAAGGAGGAGGGGCTTGATGGCTGCTCTCCCCGCCTTGTTCTGGACCCCCAGCAGCACTGGGCCATGCGCATCCCTTCGCAATCCAGCGGACGCAACAACCCTTAGCAGCACCTGGTTTAATGATTGCTGGCAGTCTGGTCTTGCGCTGCCATCCCATTCTGGTGCAATCCTGACAAGGGTTTGAATTCCATTCAAGCATGTGAATGTAACCAGCTGGCATTGGCGCCATCCAATCGGGCAATGCAGCTTTGAGGTGGTCCAGCGGAGGGCAACTTCTGTCGGAGTGCTCCGACCATTCTATTGAGGCCTGCTCTTCAAAATAAAGGTACTGTAACGTGCCAAGCCTCAAGTGCCGCCCCCGGGTGTTCAGATGCTCGGTGCAACTTGCACGCCCATCCTGCGGTAAAAACCGGACTTGACAGCAAGGCGCCGATCTGTGGGGCGGTCAGGTGCACCCACCGGAGCTGCACCAGGCACCACACACAACTATATTTCTGGGTTTTTGTCGCATGCTTGGTTGTTCTGCAGTGGCAGGGCCACAGGGGCCACCAGCTGTAATAATGTGAGGACAGTTTCCAGGTGGGTAGCTGCGGGACACCATGGCGCCTTTGCGTTGTCATGCCCTGCAGCCACCCTCCACACTCCCCTACTTCTTGTGATTCAACGTCGAGCATCTTACTCCTTGCATTTTAACCATGGCCCGTCTCGCTATTCTGCTGGTGCTGTGTCTGGTGGCCGCGCCACTGGCCTTTGCAGACGCTGAAGAGGACTCGCACGTGGTGACACTCACAGCCGACACCTATGACGACGCGGTGAGCTTGCGTTTTGGCGGTGCGTTCCGATCTGGTGATGCAAGCGGCTGATTTCTGCTGTCTCCTGCCGCAGATCAATGACGGCAAGGTCTACTTTGTCAAGGTGAGGTGGCAGGCGCGATCAGACTCCTGATGAGTGCGCAGCGCATGGGCACCGCGCTGCGTGCTGGAGCGGCGCTTACGGCACACCCAAGCACGCCCCCGCCCCCTGCCCCCCGCAGTACTTTGCCCCCTGGTGCGGCCACTGCAAGCGCCTTGTGCCGACCTGGGCAGAGCTGGCGTCGGCTTACAAGTCGCATGACAGCATCGCGATCGCCAAGGTCGACTGCACCACGGACCGCGACGTGTGCACAGACGCAGAGGTGCGTCCTCCCACGTGGCCGCAAACACGACAGTGCTGCCGGGGATAGAGGCAGCCCATGCAGACGACCAAAGGCAGGGGTCCGTGCGGGCAGAAGCCTGGCCGAAGCAGAGCACCCCGCTGTTTCACCCAGTGCAACGGGCGGCCCGATACTCACATTGACGGTTGAGTGGCCATGCCGACGTCATCGCGTCGCGACCCCGACTCTTGACACGTGCGTCATGTTGATCCACGATCCTCAGATCAAGGGGTACCCCACCCTCAAGGTGATGCACAACGGCGAAGAGGTCAAGGCCTACCGGGGTGAGCAGGGCAGGAGGGCTGGGGGTGGAGTGAAAGCACCGATCAGAAACCAGCAGATCGGCCGCGGGCAGGGGCCGTCAGGGCTTAAGCAGGGGTCAGGGCTTAAGCAGGCGTCGGACAAATGAATGGTGGGGCCGGCATCAGCGACCCGCACCGGCGCTCATGCGCGGCAGCAGGCCGGTGTGCTCCCCTGGTGGACGCTGCAGAAGCGAAGCCGCCGACTCACTGCACTGTCTACGCGGGCTTCCATCCGCTGACACACACCCATGACTGCACCACGCACCACCCGCCAAGTCAGCACGCCGCCCCGCAAGCCATGTATGTCGCCGCGCGCGCCCAGCAAAGCCCGCCCGCTCCTGCGGCCGCCCCACCCGTGCGT
>NW_014007468.1:0-2458 GCF_000611645.1 Monoraphidium neglectum | reverse complement strand
GCGCCGCGCGCCGCGCCAGTGCCAGCGCGCACGCTCACGCCGCGGAGGGGCCCCCCGACGACGACGCAGACCTGCTGGCGGCCGGCAGCGCGGCGGCCGCGGCGGCGGGCGTGCCGCTGGCGCTGCGGGAGGCGCTGGAGGGCCTGGCGGAGCGCGAGATGGAGCGCGGCGCGCTGCACCGCACGCGCTACGAGCTGGAGAACCTGCGGCTGCTGACCGACCAGATCAAGCGGCGCGAGAGGGTCAAGCGCTTCGTGGCGCAGGCGGCCGCCGACTGGCTGACCGCGCTGCTCGACGGCGCAGACGAAGGCGGGCCCGCGGCGGATGCCGCGCGGGCGGCGTTTGAGGCGGCGGCCGCGGCGCCGGAGGGCGCGCTGGGGCTGGGGCGGCTGCCGGGGCCGCCGGTGATGGGGTACGGCGGCAGCGAAGCGTTCGACCCGGAGCGGCAGCGCCAGCTGCTTGCGCAGGAGCTGGCGTCTCAGCAGATTGCCCAGCTGCAGGCGCAGGAGGACCTGCTTGTGCAGCAGCAGCAGCAGCAGCAGCAGCAGGAGCAGCAGGAACACCTGCAACAGCAGCAGCAACAGCAGCAGCAGCAGCAGCTTCAGCAGCAGCAGCTGCAAGAAAAGCAGCAGCAGCAAGAAAAGCAGCACCTTCTTCTGCAGCAGCAGCAACAGCAGCAGCTGCAGCAGCAGCTGCAGCAGCAGCAACAGCAGCACCAGCAACAGCAGCTGCAAGTGCAGGCACAAGTACAGGAGCAGGCTCAGATGCAGCCGGCCCCGCCGCAGCCACTAATGAGCTTCCCGGCACAGCAGCAGCAACCTCAGCAGGCGCTGGCGCAGACGCAGGCCCTGCCTCCGCTCCCGCTACCGCCGCCGCAGCAGCAGCAGCAGCAGCAGCAGCAGCAGCAGCAGCAGCAGCAAGCGCAGCTCCCACACTTCCAGCAGCAGCCCATGCCATTTCAGATGCAGCACCAATTTGCTGCGCCCCAGCAGTTGCTGTTGCTGCAGCAGCAGGGGGCAATCCTGCCCCTCCAGCCCCTGCAGGCGCAGCAGCTGCTGCAACAGCAGCACTCGGGGGCGCTTCCTTCCTTCGCCCCAATGCAGCAGCTGTCCGGGGCTCAGCAGGCGCAACAGCAGCAGCTGCTGCTGCAGCAACACCAGCGGCTCCTCCACGACCAGCAGCTGCTGCAGCACCAGCACCAGCTGCTGCAGTCACAGCAGCTATTGCAGCAGCAGCAGCAGCAGCAGCAGCAGCACCAGCAGGCGGCAGCTGCGGCTGTGGCTACGGCTGCCGCCGCTCCTGGGGCGCCAGGGCACTTGTTGCTGCTGCAACAGCAGCAGCAGCAGGCAGCCGGCCAGGCCCTGGAGCTCGCGTTTGCTCCCGCGCCTGCGGGGCACATGCCCCCCCAACAGCAGTCGCGGCCGCCGGCGCTCGTCCTCCCGCCAACGCCCAGCACCGGGGCCCAGCTGCTCCACCTGGCGTTTGGCATGCCCTCGCAGCAGCATAAGCAGCAGCAGCGCTCGCGCGCCGCCACACCGGGCCCGTCGGCGCCGCCGTCGCGCCGCGGCTCGGTCGCGCTGGCAGTGCCGTCGCCGGCGGGGCGGCCGTCTGTGGACGAGGCGACCGACCTAGCTATTGCCAGGATGCTGCAGGAGGAGGAAGATGAAGAGGCGCGCGCGGAGGCCGCTCGCCACCCGCCGCCCCCGCCACGCACCACCGCGACCGCGGCCGCCGCCGCGGCCGAGGGCATGGCGGCCGCGGCGGCGGTCGCGGCGGCGGGCGGCGCCAAGCGGCGGCGGAGCGAGCCGGACGGGCAGCAGGCGGCCCAGGGGGCCGGGGGCAGCGACAGGGCGGCTGCAGTGGCTGTGGCGGAGGGCAACGGGCTGGGCATGTCAATCCCAAAGAAGCGGCGACAGCAGCAGACACAGCCCAACGCTCGCGCCCACGCGCAGCTGCCTGTCCCTCCGCCACCCAGTGCCGGCGACGTGCGGCGGCAGCAGGCGCAGCAGCGGGCGCGGCCGAGCGTCGGCGACACATTGTCGTCGCAGCGGGACGGGCAGCAGGCCGACGACGCTCAGCAGCAGCACCAGCAGCAGCAGCAGCAGCAGCAGCAGCAGCAGCAGCAGCAGCAGCACGAAGCCACGGCAGGCTTGCGAAAGCGAAGCCGGTCGGACGCCGCGAGCCCCACGGGTGCCGGCAGCGGCAGTGCCAGCGGCAGCGAGGCAGACGGCGAGGATGACGGGGACGGCGAGGACGAGGCCGAGGGCGAACGCGAGCAGGGGGAGGGTGGCGCCACGCGCAAGCAGAAGCGGAAGCCACGCGGCATGGGCGGCGCTGCGGCGGAGCTGAAGCAGCTGCAGATGGACAACGCGCCCACGCCCGCGGCGCGCTCGCGGCGCAGCTCGCGGGACGGCGGTCCGGCTGGCGGCGGCGGCGGCGGCAGCGCGGCGCCTGGCAT
>NW_014007469.1:0-2459 GCF_000611645.1 Monoraphidium neglectum | reverse complement strand
GTCCCGTGTACACCCCGCCCCACCAGCGCCAGGATCTGGGCGTCTCGCGTGAATACGCGCGGCAGGGTGTCGCGCAGGGCCAGGGTGATCAGGGCCGCCGCGCAGCTGTACAGGCCGGCCAGCAGGGTGATGCGGGACGCCAGGCGGCGCGCGGCGCGGGGGCCGGCGGGGGAGTGGTACACGTTGGCGACCATCGACTGCAAATGAGGTGGGTGGGGGGGACGTAAAAGGGGGCGCAGCAGGTGTGATGGGTGATGGCGCTGGCCCCGGTGGGTAGCTTCGACGGAATGAGGCTGCAGTGCAGAAAAAGGCGGACGCACTGCTGCAGGACGGGGGAGACGGGGCTCGCTTTCAAGATTGGCGGGACATGCAGCTTCCATTGAGGCGCGTCCCGGGTGCGTGACCCAGCATCACATCCCCTGCGCCCGTGGTCGGCCCAGTCATTCACCTGTGCTACGTGGAGGAACGACCAGGCCACACTCATTTGCAGCTGCTGGTGCTGCTGCACCACCTGGGGGGAGGGGGAGGGAGAGGCAGGCAAACCAGGCCGGCAGCAAGGAGGACAAGGGTCAATGGGGGCTGCCAGCGGACTCGGGGAGCTCGGGGCCAAGGCGTGCATGCCTTGATCCGGCACCAGGCAGCGTGCTGACAAACATGCTGTCTGCAGCCAAAGGTGTGGGAAATGCACGTGCCACCATGCCAGCAAGAGGGGCGTGTTGCCCTGCGGCGCCTCAACGCGCCGCGGCTGAGGCCCCCGCATGCCAGAATGTGGCGCGCCGCCGTGGTCACCTGGTGCCCCGCAATGACGGCTGTTCCTGCGCGCGCAGCCACGACGCTGGCGCTGGTGTAGGTCGACAGGATCAGGCCTTGGAGGGGGGGATTGCGAGGAAGGGAGGAATAATCGAGTTGGTGCGGGGGTTAGGGTGCAGGGGGGAGGAGGAGAGATGCGCAGCACCAGAGGCACAGAGTATAGCTGGAATAACTCACTGCGTCCCTGCCAATCCCCCTCCCCACAAACACACACGCATGCAGGCAAGTAGGGTGGCTCTCACTCACATCCGCGGATGGAGAGGCCGGCGAAGCGCTTGAGGAAGGGCCGCCTGTGTGAACGCGCCATGCGGCCATGCATGCCGTGGAGCTGACTAAGTCCAATCCAACAGCACGGCACAGCTGCAGCCAGGAAATCCCCCCGTCTAAGTAAGCAGCTGCGCATGCCGACCGACGCAGCAGCTTTGTTGCAGAATCTTGCATGTGCTCCAAACATCTCGTGCGCCTGTTGGCCCCACCGACACGCAGCAACCCAGTCCTGCAGGCTAGCGGAAGATGCAGCCCAAGATGCAGCGCGCGGCGCACCAGGGGAGGGACCACAGCAGCAGCACCACCTTGCGACGCAGCGTCAGGCCCCTGGCCCCGCCCCTCCGCGCGCCCTTTCCGCTGTACCGGGCTTTCAGCGGGCCGGGCGGCAGGAGGCCGCCGCCAACGGCGGCCGCGGCCGCCGGCCGGTGGTGCGCCCGCGGCCCCGCGAGCCCGCCGCCGTCGGCGCCCAGCAGCGGCTCCTCGTACCCGTTGACGCCGCACGCGCTGACGCCGACCCCGATGGCGTCCGCCGCGGCGCTCAAGTCCCCCGAAGACTTCACGTCCAGCTCCAGGTCTGACGCACCCTGCCACTTGCCGCCGCCGTCCCCGGCTGCCCAGGCGCCGCCGCCGCCGCCGCTGCCGCTGCTGTTTGCGAGCGGCGCGTCTGCCGCGGCCTCAAGGGCTTCTCGCAGCCCAAAGTCGCGGCGGCGGGCGATAAGGAGAGCAAACAGGGCGGCTCCCAGGTACTGCGGGGCAGCAACGGCCATGCATGCACGTGCTGGCTGTAAGAGTGCTGTGTCCGCACGGCTCCCAAGGCTGCGGCACACAGGGAACCACCACCTCGGTATCAACACCATACGCTGCTCGCTTGTCCCCCTCGATGTTCGTGAGCCACCTCTTTTCTGCCCCTGCCCCGCCATCCATCTATACACAAGCCCACACCCACACACTCAATCGTGGCCCCAGCCCAAAGCCGCTCCCCCCCCCTGTGGCCCCTCCCACCCTGCCCTCACCTGCGACAGCACCGAGGCCCAGCCGCAGCCGGCCATGCCCCCTCCCAGTCTGAACATGAACAGCTCATCAAGCAGGTAGTTGGAGGCGTTGGAGGCGCACACCTTGCAGGGGGGTCAGGGGCGGTGTGTTTTGAGGGCGGGGGGGAAGGGGTTGGTTCGACAAGGTGGGGGTGGGGAAGGGCGCGCGCGTGCGCATGCATCTTGCAGGGTGAAGGGGTGGGGAGTTGAGCGCGTGTGGAGAGGGAGGGTGGGAGGTGAGACAAGGAGGATGTTGGGGAGAGGAGGGAGATGTGCAGAGATTTCTGTGTGTGATTGGGGAGCAAGAGGACATGGGAGCAGCGACGAAGGCAGGTCGACACAGCTGGCTCG
>NW_014007470.1:2100-2658 GCF_000611645.1 Monoraphidium neglectum | reverse complement strand
GGGCGGAAGGGCGGGTGGCTGGGGATGTTTGAGGGTCTGAGACGATGGGATATTGGGGGGTTGCCAGCGGCTACCAGGGGCCAGCCGCGCGGCACAACGTGGGCAGGAACTGCGGTTTGTCAGGAGGCCTGCAGCGTGAGGGGCCGGTGGTGGGTGTGGGGCCGCGAAAGGTCCACCCCAGCCCCTTGAGCCTTGCGTGTTGCGCCGATCGTCATTCTCCTGCACCCCCCCACCCCTGCTCCCCCAGCTATGACTACTGGTACCAGCCCCGCCACAACATTATGGTGCGCGGGGGTTGGTAGGGGTGGGGGCACAGGCCACCGGGATGAGCAGCTGACCGCGCAGCTGACCGGGCAGCCCACCGTTTCAAACGGCAAGAAGGGGCCCAGAGTTTGCACTGGCACTGCCAGCACTGTCGATTATGAGGTGATGCTGCTGATGGCCTGCCGTGCTTGCTGCTGTGGGCTGTGTCCCAAAGGAATACTTATAATTTGCCCAGCTACACGTGCGACTTGGGCCCTTGGGGCCGGAGCGTCCTGCGCGCTCACAGCGCCGCCC
>NW_014007470.1:0-1901 GCF_000611645.1 Monoraphidium neglectum | reverse complement strand
CCAACTCCCCCCACCTCATTTCCCCTCACCCCACCACCCCTCCCGAATCAAAGGTGTCGACTGAGTTTGGTGCCCCCAAGTCGTTCTTCCAGGGTTTTGACCCCTCTCTGGTGGCCACTGACTACGGCAGTGAGTGGCCACCCCCACACTGCACATGAGGGCGGGGTTTTGCTGCAGGGAGTGGTGCGTCGCAGCGGCCTGTCGCGGGGCTGGCACGCCCTGCTAGCCCGGGGGGGGGGGGCATGCGGTGCCGGCCCATCTACGCGCCCATCACCCCCAACTCACCGGCCCGTCCCTTGACCCCTGTCCGCCCCCCTGCAGGCAAGATCCACGTATGGAACTGGAAGGACAAGACACTGCGCCAAACCATTGACCTGGGTGCGCGGCAGGAATCCCGGAGGATCGGAGCGGCCAGCGAGGGTCCTGCGCTTGCCAGGCGGCTGGCTGGCCGGCTGCGCCAGCGGGCGTGAGTCTGTGTGTGTGCTGCGGCGGTGGTTGGCGGATGTGCTGGTGCGGCGTGTGCTGCAATCCTTACTTATGAGCAGGGCGGCGATTGATGGCGGCTGGCCTGGTTCCCGGGCCAACCGTATCACTGGGACGCCCCCCTCCCTCGCGCCCCCCGCTGACCCCCTCGGCCCCAGGTGGTGACGGGCTGATCCCGCTGGAGATCCGCTTCGCCCACGACCCCGCACAGGACTGGGGCTACGTGGTGGGTGGGGGCGCGTTGGGACGGGCAGGGCGAGGAGCATCGGCCAGGTGCAAAGATCGAGCGTTGCCAGGATGTCATGATGGTGAGGCTGCTTCCAGCCCCTGCCAGGCGCAACTGGCGGCCCATGCTTCTGCTTGCCCACGTCTGTGCCTCCCCCTGCTCCAGCCCCGCACCGTGCCCCCTCCTTTGCCACCACCCCCCAGGGTGCTGCCCTGTCGTCCAACATCATCAGGCTGGTGGTGGGCAAGGGCGGCGAGGTGGCCACAGACGTGGCGGTGCGCCAGTCGTGGCTCAAGGTGAGAGGGGGCGGCTGCGGTCGGGGGGCAAGGGGGTGTGATTGGTTCACGTGCCTGTTTTGGTTGGTGGTCGACCTGGTGCACTTGGACGTGTCGTGTTGCATCCCCGTTGCGCTGCGTGGTGTCGCCAAACTACCCTGCTCTGAAGGCATGCGTACCCCTTTGTCAGTGTCAATTCACACCCCTCTTTACACCTTGCTTGCTTGGTCCACCCACCTTGCACCTCTCTCCCCACAACCGCCCCATCTCTCTGTCAAGGTCGAGGGCTGGGCCCTGCCCGAGCTGCCCCCCCTGATCACCGACATCCTGCTCAGCCTGGACGACAAGAGGCTGTTCTTCTCAAACTGGCTCAGGGGTGAGGCGGGGGTGAGAGGGCCCTATGCAAAGGGCAAGCCCGTGCGCAGGGCAAGAGCAGCTTGTCAATCCCGGTTCAAGCCACAACTTGCCCCGCCTGTCCGGCCCACCCGACCGTGCAGGCGACCTGGTGTCTTACGACATCAGCGACCCGGCCAAGCCGGTCCTGGCGGGCCGTGTGTGGCTGGGGGGCTCTATCGTGAAGGGCGGCGGCGTCACGGTGCCCGACCCTGCTGACCTGGCGGCGCTTGGGCTGGAGGAGCAGCCGGAGAGGCCCGTCATCAAGGGCGTCCCGGTGCAGGTGAGAGGGCCCAAAGCGTCGGCAGGGGGCTGGGGTGCGGACCAGGCAGAGGACGGAACACAGGAGCAGCTTCTTCACTGGCGGTGAAGAACCTGCTCCTGTCCTGTGCACCCAGCAGCCCAAGCTGGGGCCTTGACACTGCGTGCTGCAATGGTGTCACGCGCTGGCGCTCACCATCCCCCTCTCTGGTATTGGCTGTCCTTGCACCCCTCCACCGCTCCCCGACCCCCTCCTCCCTCTC
>NW_014007471.1:1749-2895 GCF_000611645.1 Monoraphidium neglectum | reverse complement strand
ATCACACGCACTCCGACACACCCCCTCACGCTCCCCCCCTCTCCCCTGGGTCACCCGATGACGTCATGCTGACACAGGTGGCCTGCGACCGCGGCGACAACCTCGAGGCCGGCGATCTCATCGTGTTCGTCGAGGCGGGCGCCCCCAACGCGCCCCCGCTCACGTCGATCGACGCCGATCCTCTGGCCACCATTGACGCGGCCGCGGCGGGCGGGAACGGGGCCGCGGACGGGCAGCAGCAGGCGGCGGCGGCGGTTTAGAGGCGGCGGCAGATCGTGCGAGGAGTCGCTTGCGGGCGCCGGCGCCGCGCCCGAGAGCGGGTGGCCCCAGGCGGCGTCGAAGGTGCAGGGGAGGCGGCTAAATGGGGGGCGCGCTGCGCGCCCTGCTGCGCGGGGCCACGCGGGTTTGCGTGGTGCATCATCCCCCCCCTTCACACACCTGCCATGCGCGACAAAAAACCGAATACAGACATTATTTTGCAGGCTGCAACACGCGCTTCGTACGGATAGGGACTTGGCGTGATTGGCACTTTGCACAGCACAGGCACAGCACGAACGGCACGCGCAGCACAGATCACACCGGCGGCCGCGCCAAGCAGGACGTCGGGCCGCCGCTTGCTGCGCGACCGCGGGATCCTGCATGGAACGGCGGCCGCGGAGCCGGACCCGCCACAAAAGCGCGGGGCGGGCCGCGATTTGGTGGCTTGTATTCGGTCTCGGGGGTTCACGGGAATTCGCGCCGCGCGCCGCGCGCGGGCGCGCCGATGGCGCCGCGTCCTATTGGACAGTCTGTTGTGGTTGCTCGCCAGCCCTGGAGACCCTCATTGCTGTTGCTGTTGTCCTTTCGGCGCGCAGGGGGCGCGCGGCCGAGCCCGCTCCTCGGCGCCGCGCCCGTGCCCGCGCGGCCGCGGCAGCTGCTGTCTGCTCGGGCCCCGCGCCGGCGCCGCGGCGCCTGGGCGCTTTGCGGCGTCACTACCACCCAGGCGGCCCTCGCGCCCGCCCCGCCGGTGCCATCTGAAACACAATGCCTGTGATTGAGCGCGCACGCGCGTATCCTCTCATCGCCCTCCGGGCGGCCGCCCGCCCTGGACCCCGTCCCCCCCACCCCTCGCGACCGCCGGGCTTCCGCTCTCTGACGCAGGCGGGG
>NW_014007471.1:0-1313 GCF_000611645.1 Monoraphidium neglectum | reverse complement strand
CCGCCGGGCTCCGCTCTCTGACGCAGGCGGGGCTCGCCCGCCGGCGCGGCGGCGCCATGTCAGCAAGAAAACACAACCGATTGGGGGGCCACGTCGCCGCTCTTGCGGGGGCCCGCTCTACGGCTGGGGAGGCTGAGGCGGAGCGGGGGCGATGCTCGCGCATTCAGTAATTCAGGTGCCCCGCCCCGCGCCCGCCACGCCCGCATGCGGCCTCATCCCTGGTGGCTCTGCGGTGTCCCTTTTGAGTTTGCAACACAGGTGACGTGTGTGTGTGTGTGTGTGTGTGTGTGTGTGTGTGTTGCCCCGCCCTCGTCTAATTGCTCGAGCCTACGTCAGGTTCCTCGCGTCCCGATCACTGCAAATCGTTTGCTAATCTTGTTACCCAGGTAACCCCTTGCCAACTGCAGCGCGTATGGGGGGCAGGCGAGCGGGCAGGCGGGCCCGCGCATATGGGGGCTGGGCCAGGGGCGGATGGCGTGCAGCAGAAAACAGCGGCGCCGCGCCTCCTCGCTGCAGGGGCGCCACACACACACACACCCCATTGAATCCAGCCGGCCAGGGGGGTTAGGCAGGGCCGAGCGTGTCGCAGCTCGGAGACCCCCCTCCCCGGTCTTGGGGGCGGCATTGTACAGCCAAAAGAGCCTTGAACACTGTGGCTGCCGCGCTGCCTTGTAATCAGCGCCAGCGCAGCCGCCACGCAACCGCAGCCCCTCGAGCGCCAGTCATTCAAGTCAGGTCCATCGCCGCCGCGCCGCCACCGCTGCCGCCGCCGCGGCCGCCGCCCTGCGCCTGCTGCTGCTGCTGTCGTGCACCGCCGCCACGCAGCTGCCCCGTGGCGCCCGCCGCGCCTGGAGGGGCGAGCTCCCAATTTGGCATGACGAGGCTCTGGTCGTTGGGCGGCAGGCGCAGGCCGTGGCGCAGCGGGAACTCTGGCAGGTCAACGGCATTGACCTGGGTTTGACCAGGTTTGGCCGTGGTGCAGGATGAGTGCAGGGGGAAGTTGGTGCAGTCAGAGGGGGTTTGAGGGAGGGGCTGCAGGGGCGGGGCGCAGTAGGCGGGCAGGTGCGAGGGCTCGAGAGTGCGGGTGCACAAGCAATACAAGTAAATGCAAAAAGACACTTCAACGCATGCACGCGCATGCATGCACCCACACGCACGCACGCGCTCATTCACACGCACCCACATTCACTCAACACACACATGCACACACACACACACATGCATGCACACACACATGCACACACACACACATTCACACACACACTCACGCACGCACAACGCCTTGACCACACCGCGCATGCCTACGCCCACAC
>NW_014007472.1:2074-2964 GCF_000611645.1 Monoraphidium neglectum | reverse complement strand
GCGCGGGGCCGCGCAGCCTCGACGCCGCCGGCGCCGACGGCCCCGCGCCGGGCGCCGCCGCGGGCGACGGTTCCGGCGCCGCTGGAGGCGACTGCGAAGCTGAAAGCGGCGGCGGCGTGGGGCCCGCGCCCGAGATCCCCTTTTCGCTGGTCCTCGCGGACTTTGGGGAGTCGGTTGTCTACGGCGCCTGCGCCGACGGCGGCGGCGGCGCTCCCGCCTTCACGTCCCGCCACCGCGGCAGCGCGGCATTCATGAGCCCCGAGATGCACATGCTGGGCAGCGGCAGCCACGCGCGGGAGCACGCGGCGTACGACAGGCGGCGGCTGCGGGGCGCGGGCAAGGCGCACGACGTGTGGAGCTTGGGGTGCTGCCTGTACGAGCTGCTCGTCGGGTCCCCGCTTTTTGCAGATGAGGTGGGGGGCGGCGTGCGGTGGGGCGCGTTCAGGTTTGAGTGTTGGGGCATGTACGTGTTTGCGTGCGCTGACGCGCGTGCGTGCCTGATTGCTACGTGTGCGTCGGTGGTGGGGCGGGCGCGGGGGCGCCGGAAACAGAGTGTGCGCGGGTGTCCCGGGAGAGGGTACTTGCACTGAATGCTGTCCGCCAGAAGCTGAACTGCTGTTAGCGCGTGTCTGCAAGCATCACCCATCTGTCTCGATGCGTCCCCGCAGGCCGAGCCCGCGCTGCGCATCGGCGCGGCCCTCGAGGCCGACGCACGGCGCCGCGCCGAGGCGCGCCGCGACGGCACCGCCCACCGCCAGGCGTCGATCCTGCGCGACACAGACCGCGCCCGCCTGGCAGCCCTCGTGCCGCCGGGCCGCGCCCCGCCGCCTGCGCCTGCCGCCGCGGCCCCAGCGCCGCCGGCAAGCGCCGCGGCGGCCCCCGCCAGCGGC
>NW_014007472.1:0-1570 GCF_000611645.1 Monoraphidium neglectum | reverse complement strand
CCGCCGGCAAGCGCCGCGGCGGCCCCCGCCAGCGGCGGCTGGCTGCCGCGGCGGCAGAGGAAGGCGGCCGCGGCGGCCTGCGCGGCGCCCCCTCAGCAGCAGCAGCAGCAGCAGCAGCAGCAGCAGCAGCAGCAGCAGCAGCAGCAGCCCGACGGCCTGGCAGGTGTCCTGCTTGAGCTGGTGGACTCCACCCTGGTGCTGGACGCGGTGCACAGGCCGGGGCTGGGGGAGGTCGCGCGGCGCGTGAGGCGCGCGCTGGAGTCGCTGCCGCAGGGCTAGCCGCCCCCTCGGCCGCACAGGGGCGGGGGCCGAGGCTGCGGGCTTGCTCGCGCGGCGGGGCGCGCCGGGGGCGGGCCGGCGGAAGGGGGTGCCCCAGGGCTACAGGGTGGGGCGCTTCTTGCGTTGGCGAGAGAGCAGGCATGTGGCTGTGTGGTCGAGACCCAGGCCCACGGTGAGAGAGCGCATTGCTTAACACGGACCACCCCCTTTCGCTGACGTGGCTGTGCCGTGCCCGCCATTTGTTGATTCCCGCCCGCCCGCCCTCAGTCTGTCGTGGCTGAGCCCTGGCCCCTTTCTAAAATCAGCAGCCGCCCGGCCCATGTCCCTCCTGGCCAGCACTGGCGCTGACCAAGCGCGAATGCAAACTGGCTTTGTCACTCGCTTTTGTACTGGTGCGGTTGCGTTGTTCAAGACCCCAAACATTCCAGCCTATTGCCGCCCTGGTCATCAACGGGCATGCAACCAGTTACAAGAAGCAGCAAACAGGCAAACAGGCCGAACGTTGAGCCACAACATCCGACAGCAGTCACCCCCGTGTCACGACCCGCACGCCTGCAGCATGCAGCGCACGAAAACACACGCAGACACCCGACCCCCCGTCCAAGGAACCCCCCCATCCGAGCCAGCCGACTCAGCACGCCATCATCACGCGCCAGCGCTGAAGGCCACACGCCCAACCCCCAGGCCGCGGAGCAACCCCCGCCCTCTGTAAGCGCCCGCCCGCCCGCCGCGCCGGGCCGCGGCGCCTCACTGCCTGTCGGCGCTGGGGGAGCGCGGCGGCGGCGAGCCGGCGCTGCGGCTCCTGCTGCGCGACCGGCTCCTGCTGCGGGACTTGGACGCGCGCCTGCGGGGGCTGGCGCCCGCGCTGCGGCTGCGCGAGCGGCTCTTGCTCCTGCTCCTGCTCCGGCTGCGGGAGCGGCTCCTGCTGCGGGAGCGGGAGCGGCTCCGGCTGCGCGACTTGGACCGGCTGCGGCTGCGGCGGTCCCGGCGGTCGTCGCCTGGGGCGTGGGGTGGAAAGAAAGCGGTGGTGGGGAGGGCACTGAGTGGATGCACGAGCGGGCAGGGCAGGAGCGAGGCGTGCGGCGGGCCTGGTGACCAACGGGAGCCACACGGTCCGCCTCGTGGCCGGGCTGGGCCGGGCCGCGCCGCAGCGGCGCCGCAGTGCGTCGGGGTTTCTCACCGCCGCGGTCGCCGTCGCCCGAGTCCTTCTTGACGCGAATCCTGGTGGAGTCAAAGGGGTTCTTGAAGTCTGAGTCGTCCAGCTTGCGGATGGCTGGGGTGGGAGGGGGAT
>NW_014007473.1:0-2460 GCF_000611645.1 Monoraphidium neglectum | reverse complement strand
ATATATATATATATAAGCAGGTTGGAACGGGTCGTGTCAATCAAACCAGCACACAATCCGCCGACAAGGAGGCGAGCAGCCACTTCTGGGAAAGCATGCAGCTGCCCCAACTGCCCCTCGACAACAGCAGGCTTTGCCACTGCAGGGTCGGTAACCGTAGAATCCAGTGCCACCAGAGCCACGACACAGCACACACCATGAGGGTGTAACGTTGTCCCAACGCGCCGCAGGGCGGTGCCACAAAATTAGGGGTCTCAAGGTCAGCCTCTCTGGTTACCGCTGCCGGTCCTGCCAATGCTGCGGCTGCCACACCTGTGCACCAGGGCCACCTGTTTGAAAGTTCACCACCAACCCCCCAGCTGAGGCAGTGGTGGCAGGTTTTGTGTTCTGTCTTACACAGCCTGGTGCCAGTGACAGACGCCGCGCACGCAGATGCAGCATCCGATGAAAGGCCGCGCGCGCCCACCCCCTTGCGGCGCAGCTGACGACGGGCGTGCGCCCAAGGGCGAAAGAGCGGGCGGCGGCGCGCCGTGCCGCGGGCGGTTGCGTGATGCGCAGGGCAGCCCCAACACACCGCAAGCCACGCCCGGCAGCACAGCGGGCCGAGCATCAAAGCACACATGAAACGAGGCGCGCAAGTCGCATGCATCACCCAATGCGCGCAAGCCGAACCCAGCAAGGCCATCCGTGACGAGCTGCGCCAAGTAACGGCCGCAAGCCGCCCACACGCGCCAAGCACCACCAAACGGCGCCAAGACTGCGCCCCGGGCGCGTCTCCGAGCCCCCCGGTCCAGTACTCCTCGCCGCCTAGTACTCCTCGCCCTCGTCCTCGCCCTGGCCCTCGGCGCTGTCGGCGCCCACCTCCTCGTAGTCCTTCTCCAGCGCCGCCAGGTCCTCCCTCGCCTCGCTGAACTCGCCCTCCTCCATGCCCTCCCCGACGTACCAGTGCACGAACGCGCGCTTGGCGTACATCAGGTCAAACTTGTGGTCGAGGCGCGAGAAGACCTCGGCGACGGCGGTGGAGTTGGAGATCATGCAGACGGCGCGCTGCACCTTAGCGAGGTCGCCGCCGGGGACGACGGTGGGGGGCTGGTAGTTGATGCCGCACTTGAAGCCGGTGGGGCACCAGTCCACAAACTGGGCACGGGGATGGGGGATGAGGGGGCAGGCCAAGTCAGGGGGCGTCAGAGAACTGCTGGCAGAAGTTACTGGCAAACGTGCAGGGAGGCAACAGCTACACTTGACGACCCGGGCAGCTGTATGGCTAGCCTAGCCGCAGCGGAACGGCTCGCTGCGGGTACATCCAACGTGCACCAACCCGAGACGATGCTTGAGCCCGGGATCACCCCTGCCCATCATGCCACCAACCCCGCTTCCCCCACCTGGATGGTCCTCTTGGTCTTGATGGTGGCCACCGAGGCGTTGACGTCCTTGGGCACCACGTCACCGCGGTACATCAGGCAGCACGCCATGTACTTACCTGGGGGAGGACGGTGAGAGCGGGATGTTGTGTGTGTGAAGGAAAGGGGTGAAAAGGTCGTCAGGGCTGACCAGTCAAACGAGGCGTGCATCAACACTGCAAGTCGACACTGCCTGCTTCAATGCCTGCAAACACACACACACACATCCACACTATCAAGCCGACCGGACACACCCCTTAGCATGCAGCCGACCCCTCTCTGCCCTGACCCTACCCCTGCCCAATGCCCCGCCAGCTCACCGTGGCGGGGGTCGCACTTGGCCATCATGCTGGCGGGCTCGAACGCGCTGTTGGTGATCTCGGCCACCGACAGCTGCTCGTGGTAGGCCTTCTCCGCGCTGATCACGGGCGCGTAGGAGCTGAGCATGAAGTGGATGCGGGGGTAGGGCACCAGGTTGGTCTGGAACTCGGTGATGTCCACGTTGAGGGCGCCGTCGAAGCGCAGGGACGTGGTCAGGGACGAGATGACCTGGGCCACCAGCCTGGGGAGAGGGAGGGGGTGAGGGGTGAGTGGTTGGGGGAGGGGTCAGTCAAGGGTGGTGCCTGTGAGTGAGTGTGTGTCGAGGGAGCTGGGTGGTGCGTGTCGGGTTCAAGGTATTTGGACAATTTGGTGCAGCTAGAGTGGTCATGTAAAACACTAAGATCGGCGTTGGGCGCGCAGAGGAGTCCGTGGTCGAGGGCAAAGAGGATGCGGGCTACCAGATCGTGCGACTCGA
Source organism: Monoraphidium neglectum (assembly GCF_000611645.1). Taxonomy (NCBI): domain Eukaryota; kingdom Viridiplantae; phylum Chlorophyta; class Chlorophyceae; order Sphaeropleales; family Selenastraceae; genus Monoraphidium; species Monoraphidium neglectum. Next base: position 264 of record NW_014007473.1, on the reverse strand, counting down.
ACCCCTGGGTCCATGATTTCAGAAAGCCACCATCCCAACAGCCCCCCGCCGCACCCCGCCCAGCTCCCACGCCCGCACCTGTTGAGGTTGGTGTACGAGGGGCGCTCGATGTCGAGGGAGCGGCGGCAGATGTCGTACACGGCCTCGTTGTCCAGCATCACGGCCACGTCGGTGTGCTCCAGCAGGGAGTGGGTGGACAGCACCGAGTTGTAGGGCTCGACAACGGCGGTGGACACCTTTGGTAAGGGGGCGGAGGGGTGGGGG
>NW_014007474.1:0-2462 GCF_000611645.1 Monoraphidium neglectum | reverse complement strand
GGGTGGTTGAGGTGCAGGGGCGCTGGCCGCCTGTGGCAATTGCGTGTGGGCGCATCTTTGCGGCGGCGCTCGCCGCGACCGGCGCGCAGCGGCGGCCGAGGCCCCGCGGCGGCGGGTGCCTGCGGGATAAAGAACCCCCCACCGTCGCACCCGCCGTCCCCCACCGTTAGCTGCTTCAGCCCCTCGCCCCTCTGGCCGCGGGCTCGAGCCGCGCGCCCCGCTCTGGGCCGCAGCTGCCTGCAGCGCCGGGGCCGCCCCTGCCGCCGCGCCCTTCCACTTAGGGGCTTGCTCTGCACGGGGACCTGAGCGTTCGGGTCGGGACGTGAGGAGGGCGCCGCGTGAGATGCTTGCCAACTTGCTCACGCACGCGGATCCCTTTGGGTCCAGGCCCCGCAGCGCTCGCCCCTTGGACCGTTCTGTTTCGCCGGCCGGCGGCGTGGGGGTCGTCGGAGCCGGAGGGGGGAGATCATTCGGGATGGCAGCGGCACGATGTTGGGCCTCTTTTGTTTGTAGCTTCCAGCGAAAACGGACCCCCTTCCTTTTATATGAATTGCTGCCGTTTTGGGTGGGTGGGGGGTGGGGTGCTTATTGGGGTGATGTCAGGGTGCGGGGGGCCGCCGGTCAACTGTGGAAACGGAGCGCGGGCGCGCCGCCGCGGCGGCGGGTTTCGCAGAGCCTTGTTGCGGCACCCGCCGCCCCTGCAGGCTCGCCCGCGCGGCGCGCACTGGCCGCGGAACGGGGCACCTGTGGGGCGCGCCCCACCCCAGCCACGTGTGCGTGCGAACATGTGCATGGTGTACGGCCGAGGGCTTGTGTGCTTTTGGCTGCCGTGATGTCATCGCGTTTTTGGGGTGGAGGGTGGCAGGGGGGCCTCATTTATGGTCCCTCTCTCGCGCGGCGCATGTGATTTACGCTTCTGTAGATCGCAGGCGGGCAGGGGGCGCGCGCTCGCACGCAGGTGCGCCGCGGGGCGGCGGGCGGGGGGTGCAACTGGGCGACCGTCACCCCGCGCCTGCTGCCGGGCCGCATGCACTTGATCCGCGTCACCCCCTTCGCGGCGGCGCCGAGCAGGGCGCGCAGCCCGCGAACCACAGTTTTGACTCGCCACGCTGGCGTCGTTCTTGCGCGGGGTGACGGCGGGGCTGGGTCGCGCGTGTCTGGCAAGGGGCGCGAACAAGGGGGGCCAGGCGGCTGCCGAGTGAAGATGAAGAAGTCTTGGCACTCGCCACCCCCTTGGCCCCCCTGGCCGCCCCAATCCGACCGGACCCACTCATCCCCCAGTGCCAAGCCTTCCAGCGGCTCGGAGGTTTTCGGGGGTGGTTTCCTTGGTTTGGGGTTCAAGGTTTAGGGTTTCAGGCGGAAAAAGGCTGTTTGGGCGCTTTCGCCCGCGCGGTGAGGGCGGGTCCGGCTGCCGCGCGGGCACTGCTGACAAGCGATGCGCGCCAGGGTGGGCCGGGCGGCTGGCGCGTGAATCCGCAGGGTACTGTCACTCGCCACCCCGTGGCCATCCCCGGCCGAGCCGACCAGACCCACCCGTCCGCATCCCTCACCTCCACCCTTGAGGTGCTGGAAGGGGTTTTCTTCTGAGAAAAGGGGTACAAAGTAAAAGGGGGTGAGGGGTTTTGTGCGGAGCTTGGGGTGATTCACTCCCGGCCTTTGCGGACGAGCCTTGATGGACTTTAGGGGCGTGCGAGGATACGAGGCCGGGGCGCGCGCTGGGAGCTGTAGTCCAGCATGGGGCTCGGCCTTGCTGAAGCAGCTTCCCTGCAGCTGCACCCGTCCTCACGGGACCGCTCCTGGGTCCCCGCCTCCGCCTCTCTCCAAACGACAAGAGCGCACACACGCTCTCACTCTCTCTCACACACACACGTGCACACACACACACTCACACACACACACACACACACACACACACACACACACACACACATTCATTCAGCCGCATGCTTGGCTTCCCATCACCACCCACCACGCCACACCCTCAACCACCACCCAACCGCAACCGCAACCGCCCGCGCAGGTACAGCCAGGCGGGCACCCCCCAGCTGACGGTGACCACCTCCTACGACGCGGCGGCCCAGGAGTTCACGGTCACGACTAAGCAGGTTACGCCGGCCACCCCGGGGCAGCCGGAGAAGGTGCCAGTGATGATCCCCGTCAAGGTGGGTGCGGCGGGCGGGCTGGGTTTTGGCGCGTGGGTTGTTGATTGGCGGGGCTCCCTGGCCGCTTTTGAAAGGCGTGTGTTCTGTTTTCGTGCTTTGGGGGTGTGCGTCGGCGGCCGTCTCGGGGGCTTGTTTGGGGCACGCGGCCTGATCCACGCACATCAGTGGTGGTGGTTGTCTCTGGAATTGCATAGCTGTGGATACGGCTGTGCCGTACGCATCCAGATGCCTGCAAACCTACACAGCAACGCCAGCGCACAACGGCCTCGACAGCCCCCCCCCCCTCTTTCGCCCCACTCC
>NW_014007475.1:0-2461 GCF_000611645.1 Monoraphidium neglectum | reverse complement strand
GTAACACGACTTGGGAGTCAGCCGCCACAGCCTGCTTTCGTGAGAAGCGCACCGGGTATGATCAGTGGGGCGGCCTTGTCACGACACTGGGTTGAGGGGAGCAATAGTATCTGCAGCTTTTGCCAACTGTATGCAGTGTGCCGTCAAATCCAGACACGTCAGACCCTCACAACAGCTAGCTTGTGTGTATCGCGCACCCCGTTTCCCACACGCTACTCGTCGACTCGGGAGTGAAAGCTGCACACTCTGCCAGCAAGCCCAATCACGGAAGCAAGGCCCAAAGCAAAGCAGCCGCGCCCACCTGCTTGCCGTTCGGCCTTAAGCTTGAGCAATTCCAGGGGTGAGAGCCCATAATGCCCGGGCCCCTCAACCTGCAGCGGTGTGGGCGACCTCGTCAGTGAGCCGAATGGCTGCCAGGATCGCACAGGGTGTTTCAAACACGTCAAAACTGCTAGTGCTGCACGCAAGCTGTGCGCAGGCAGCAAATCTGGCAGCCATCCAGCCGAACATGATACCTCTGATGCGAATCCCCCACACCTGATGAGTTGCCCTGTTCCTGAGGCTTCATCACCTGCCCTGCTTCTGAGGCTTCACCCCCAGCCGCCACCTGGCCAACAACCAGCCTAAGCCGGTGCACAGGCCGCCGCGTGCTCATAGTGACGCCTGCAGCGCGAAGCCAAGTTCCAGAGGGAGGCAGGCAAATGCCAGTGCGAGCACTGAGCAAGCAGGCCTGCAGGGGGTGCTGGCGGCCGAACCGCGAGGAGCCCTGCTGCGTAGCATGATCCGCTGTGGCCGGCTGCCAGGCCGCAAGCACCCCGCCCTGCTCGTAGTACCGCCAGACACCAGCGGCATTCCCTGTAAGGAAGGTCACACTCCCGGCAACGCCGATGTACGAGACGGCAACGACCCAACACGAAAACGGCCGGAAGACCATCGCCGTGTGAGGCAAGAGCATCTCACGCGCAAGACGTGCGCCGCGCAGGGGTCCTCCAGCGCTGTGACCGCCTTCTTCAAAGTTCACCTTGAAAAGGCGCCCAGCATGGCGTGTCGGCGCGCAGGGGTGTGGGGCCACCAGGGCCCTTAGGCCGGCAGCGCTGGTTCGTGTCCACCTGCCCGGTTCCGTGGCCTGGGGCTGCATCCATCTGAGCCGGCAGGGGTGCTGTGCTGTCGCCAAGCAACGGCCGCAGTGCACCAGCCCCTGCTGCTCATGGGTGCAGGCGTCAAACATAATTGCAGCAACGTGCCAACGCCGGCGTGTTTGCTGCGAAATTCTGGATGCATACACATTTGCGCCCCTGTTAGCGAGCACAGCGTGCCAGCTGCACACACCACTGCAGCCGGGAAGCGTGCGCAGCACGCCTCGTCGTGGGCGTGCCGCTGCTGTTGGTGGGCGCCGGCCCCACACAGCCCGGCAGCCCAAGCTACAACCTTTTCTGAGATCCATTCCAGCCTTGCTGGCATCGAGCCTCGAGGACAGTACCGTACCACTGGCGTCAGTTGGTTCAAGCTCCGATACCATTGGCCGCACAGATCAGGTAGATCTCTATACACTTGCAGACCTCCATGCCAGCCCTGAAGGCGCTGACCCTACAAGCGCCACAAATTGAGGCGGAGGTCCGATCTGAGGGGGTGGAATTGGCAAACGTGGCTGCTATATATCCGTACCAAAGATTTAGACATCTACTAGACGGAGCCCGAAGCACTGCGCACAGCAAAGCGGCCCAACTGGAGACTGCCCGGGATGGCTTCGCTTCGACCACCACGCCGCCCCTGATCAAGAGAACTATCTCGTATCTTTCATGAATCAATCATTGCCAGTCCGCTGGTGTTTCATGAGGCGCAGCTGTGTGTGGCCCTGCGGCAACTGGCACACCCTGCCACACGACTCTGTCGACGGTCCATGACTGAAGCATCCACCTTGTCATACCCGCATGTTCGGCTGGATGGCTGCCAGGTGCGCTGCCTGCGCACGGCTTGCGTGCAGCACTAGCAGTTTTGCCGTGTTTGAAACACCCTGTGTGCAATGCTGGCAGTAATGACTAATGAGCCCACTGACGCAGTCGCCACTGACGCAGTCTGTCGCCCTCACTGCTGCAGGTTGAGTGGGCCGGGCATCGTGGGCTCTCAACGGGTCGCATCGCTCCAGCTCAAGGCTGCGCAGCAAGCAGGTGGGCGCGGCTGCTTTTCTTTGGTCTTGCTTTTGTGGTGGGGCCTGCTGGTAGCGTGAGCAGCTCTCACTGGCAAGTTTTTTTGAAGCAGCGCGTGGGGAAGGGGATGCGAGATACACGCACACAAGCTATCTGTTGTGAGGGGCTGACGGGTGTGGACCTGGCGGCACGCTGCATACAGCTGGCGAGGGCTGCAGATATTTCGCCCCGCTGCCCTGGTGAAGCACAGTGCTTTCCCCCTCATCTCGACGAAAGCAGGCTGTGGCGGCTGAACCTTGAGTCATCTTCCTTAC
>NW_014007476.1:0-2462 GCF_000611645.1 Monoraphidium neglectum | reverse complement strand
GCGCGGGGCTGGTGTGGGGGGCTGGGGTGGGGTGGGGCCGTCCAGCGCGCGGATGCAGGGGGGCGAGGTCATGAGAGACGGATGTGTTTTGGTGTGGGGAGGTCGTGGTGTGCCTGCAAGCGGGATCCCTGCTGCTGCCGAGGGCCGATCGCTAGACTTGGTCTGTGAGGGTTTCAGTGCTGCCGCATACCTCGAGGGCGGCCGCACGCACGGGGCGGTCCCGCACCTGGCCCAACATGCGGCTCGTCGCGCGGCCACAGCTGCCGTTGCCCCCTCCCCTGTGCCCTCTCCTGTCTTCCAACCTCCTGGCAAAGTCGGACCCTCTTCCTTACACCCGCCCAAAACCGCTCCCGCAGGCCTCCTCCACGCGACGCCGCACTTTGTCCGCGCCGCGCGCCCCGACCTCGCGCGCAGCGTCAGCCGCAACACCTTCGCCGTCTTCCTGCAGCCCGACGCGTCTTATGTGATGCGGGCGCCCCGCGCCACCTCAGCCGCCGATGCCGACGCCGACGCCGCAGGCGCGGGCGCGGGCGCGGCGGCGGCGGCGGCGGCGCCTCTGAAGCTGACGGCTCAGGAGTCGGCCGGGTGGCGCGAGGGGCAGACGTTTGGGGCATTTGCCGCTGAGCTCATGGGAGGCTATTATGACGCGGCTCGGCGGCAGGAGCGGGAGCAGCGGCAGGGGGCTGCACGCGACGGGAGCAGCAGCGGCGGCGGCGGCGACGGCGGCGGCGACAGCGGCGGCGGGGCGCGGCGGCAGACGGTGGTTTTGCATGTTGAGGCAGAGTGACAGGCGCGGCGCCGGCGGCGCCTTGCGGCGGTGCGTCTGCGGGTCCGCGAGGCGCCCTGGGCGGCGGCCGTGGAGCCCGGCGCGCGCCCTGTGATGTCGAAGCCGGCTCATTTAAAGCTGTGCCGCGCGCTCGTGCGCGCGGCAGGCCCGCCCGAGTCTCTCCGGCCTGCGGAATTCGCCCCTTGCGGCGCCGCCGCCCCCGCTCGCAGCTTTCCCACCCGCGCCGGGGCGGCGGCCGCGCCAAACTTCTGAGAGCGTAGCCACGGCTCGGCCTGACTAGCAGAGCGAGCGGCTCCCTCTCCACTGGCTTGACCACAGCCCTTGGTTCCTGGCCGCCCCTCGCCCACTACAGCCAATAGCAACTTCCCCAACGGCTGCTTTGCTACTCTCACCGCATCCCTGCCATTTGCTCATCTTCCCTCGCCCAGCGCATGCGCTTGCAAGAGAGCGAGAGAGCGCTCCGCGGGGCGCGCGCCCATGGCGGCTTCATGGCGGCTTCCCGACTTGAGAGCGCGGCACACCGTTTTCGTCACTAAGGGCTGCAAAGCCCCCCGCCCCCCTCCAGCGACGCTGGCCGAATCCGTGTCGATGATTGGCTGCGCCGCCGCCACCACCACTCGTTTGACCCGTGTCGCTGGCAGCCACGCACATCGGCTGCCATGTCCCCTCATGTGCCCGAGCACAGATTGATTGCTCACAAGTGTGCTTGCGGTCCTCACAGCAGTACCCTTTGCCAAACGCTGACCGCCGCTGCCGACCCACGGCTCGGCGTCGTTGACCTGCGCCTGTCGCCACCTGTAACAAACCAGTTGTGTCGAGGCGCCAGCGCCCTGAGAGGCACGTGAAACTCTTGCAGCTGGTGTTGACCAGCGCTCCCGCCAGCTCCGCGCTGCCACTCAGAGCCCGCACCCGGTCAAAAGCGGTGGCCGCGCTTGGCCAAGGCGTCGCTGCCTATCACCAACGCCTGCCGCAGCGCCCTCACCGGTCGCCGCCCGCAGCTGCCGCACGCTCGACTTTGTGGCTATGGATGGCTGGCCGCCGTTTTTCCGTTGGGGTGAAAGTGACACGCAAGTCTTTTGGGACGGCTACACTGCAGCTGCAACACTGAAAGGAAAAAGGACGCACCGTTACTGCGCTGCAGGCGGCGCCGAGCTTGCGAAACCAATCGCCGCATGTACTGCCATGCAACAGCAGGTGGAGGCGCCCAAAGTCAATGTGGAGGGGCGGCGGGTCTTGGAACGGCACCCTCCCGAAGCAATGAAGCATTGGCCCGGCGACACAGGTAGGGTGATGTCAGCACGCAGCCCTTCCAAATCATTCTTCGCGTGCCGCGCAGCACGACCATGACAAGACATGGTCGGAATCGCCGGCAAGGGGGAATCGCACGCGCCTCTCAAAATGTCGGTGATGTCACTGATGGTCATCAAATGCCAGTGATGGTCAAGCCTGATGAAGCAGCACAACAGAGGGAGGTCACCGATACGAATACAGTCACGGCCCAACGCAGCACTGCCCAGCCGCGGCGGCGCGACACAGAGACGCGCGCCGCCGGCCGGCGGCGAGGCGCGGGCCCGCTCGAGGGCGGCGCCGCCAGGGCTTCCATTACTGGGTGGCTCCGGCTGCGGCGGCCGCCGCGCCGCCGTCGCGCGGGGGGTCGCCCCGGGAGCGCTGGAAG
>NW_014007477.1:1769-2935 GCF_000611645.1 Monoraphidium neglectum | reverse complement strand
CTGCTGCTCGCGCTAGCGTGGCTCATGGCAGAGTGCAGACTGTTTGAGCGTGCTCTGGCCCGCCTGGCCCTGCCGCCCAGCCTCACACCCCTGCTGCCCCCGCTGCCCCAAGACCCATCTGCATCTCTCGCCGCGCTGGACGCGCGCGCCACGGCGGCCGACGGGGCGCGCGCGCGCGGCGCGCGCGCAGCGCAGCTGCTGGAAGGCATGCAGGGGTGGCAGCGCGCCGAGGCGGCTGCTCAGCAGGCGCGGGCGGCGCTGGGGGCGCTGCGGGCGCGCACCAGGCTGCTCGGCTGCCTGTTGGACGGTCGGGAGCAGCTGCTGGCCTCGATTTTGAAATTGCAGCAGGAGCAGCAGCAGCAGCAGCAGCCGCGGGCGTCGAGAGGCCAGGGCGCGCGAGACGGGCCGCCATCGCCGCTGCAGCTGCTGGTGGCCGCCAGCTCCCGCCTCCTGAGGCAGCACGAGGCCGCCTTGACGTCCGCCTGCGGGCTTCTGCAGCAGCAGGCGGAGTGCGCGCGCCACGCGCTCGTGTTCTTCTCCTGGGCGGGCAGCGCTCTCGGGGAGGACAGGCGGCAGCGAGCTGCGGCCGCACAGCAGTGCAGCTGCGGCGGTGGGGACGGCGACGGCGACTGCGCAGGCGCGTGGGCGGTCCCGCTGGGCGGCGGCGGCGGCAGCGGTGGAGGAACACGTGGCGCGCAAGAGGCTGCGGCGGGCCTCGGGTTCGCTACCGTCGCTGAGGTCGCGCCACTGATCCGGCAGCTGCCTCGAGCGACGGACGCGCCCGCCCTGGCGTGCCGTGTGCTGGCGCGGGTAACGTCAGAGCTGGAGCAAGCGGCGAACGCGGCGGGCCTGGACGCCTGCGGCGGCGGTGGCGGCGACGGTGTTGGTGGAGACACGGATGTCAGTGGCTTGCAGCTGGAGGGGGCGCTGCCAGAGTGCCTGCAGCCGTTTGCCGAGGCGGCCGCCGCAGCCCTGAATCAGGTGGGAGGGTGCCCGCACCGTGGCGATGGGCGAATGCAAGTGCTTGGGGTCGCATTCCCTGCGCACCGCGTGCGTGCTGCTGCGCGTCAGGGCAGGCGCCTTTCCCGGCTGGGCTGCTGCCGCGTTCTTCCGCCCTGGAGCAACGTGCATATTCCGCCGCTCGCCGCTCCCGCCCCCCCCCCCCC
>NW_014007477.1:0-1296 GCF_000611645.1 Monoraphidium neglectum | reverse complement strand
CCCATGGTTAGGGAGGCGTGGCCCTGCTGCCCGAGCCGCTCCTGCAGGCCCTGCCACAAGACGTGTCTGACCGGCTCGGGCCCGCCGCGCAGCAGCAGCAGCAGCAGCAGCAGCAGCAGCAGCAGCAGCAGCAGCAGCAGCAGCAACAGCAGCAGCAGCTAGGGGAATATCTGGAGGCCGCCAGTCCTGCAGCCTTCGGTTCGGCAGAGCTGCTCGCCTGGCACAGGCTGCTGGTGGATCACAGCCCCCCAGCCCCTGGGGAGGCCGCCGCGGAGGGAGGCACGAGCAACCCCCCGGCCGCGGCGACGAGTGCCGCTGAGCTGGCGCGCCTGAGGGCCGTCGCGCTGGCGGCGGCCAAGCAGCTCGCGCGGGCACGCGCCTCGAACAAGCAGCGGTTGGCGGCGTCGGCGGGGCGGCTGTTTGGCGGCGGTGGGAGCGGCGGCAGCGGCGGCGGCGGCGGCGGAGGCGGGAGCGCTGCGGGCGGTGGCGGGGGCGAGGGGCAGGCGGCAGCGTGCGGTGGCTGCACACTAATAGGCGGGCTGTGACGGCCTTCACCCCCAACCAAAGCATTTATCACTATGCAGAGCTGAGCCGGCGGCGATGGCGCCACGTTCCCGTGCGCAGCCGCTGGCCCGTCCCGCCCTCTGTGGGACCGCCACTCCACTCGATTTGCCTCGCGTGCTGCCTGCAAACGCTCCACAAACTGGCAATTGTGACTAAGGAACTACAGGCAAGACATTTGCATTTTCATTCCTAAACAGGCCCCACCAAAGGCTCTAGGCAAAGGCCCAGCAGTCGGGCAACTCCTGCTGGCGGGGCGGCCCTGGGAGGCCGCCGTAGGCCGCACGGCACAACCAGTCCCGTGGGTCCACGGCCCACCGCCGGCCCAGGAGGCGGCGGCGCGCACCCCCGCTGATAGGGATCAGGCTGCGCACAGCGCACGGTGCGCAGCGCGCGTGAGGTCCCCTGCTCGCGGCTGTCCAGGAACGCGACACCAGGCAGGGTCGGCCAACAGGCCGCCCCTGCAGGAGGGGGGCCGCTACGTCACGCGCCCCATCAGCGCCGCTGGTCAAGAAAGGGCCGCGTCGCCACCGCCGCCGCCGCCGCCCCCTGCCCGCAGCAGCGGCCACGCGCCCAGCCGCAGCGCATCGTCCCAGTGCCACCAGCGCCGCCACTGCAGCTCTTGCTGCTGCTGCTGCTGCTGCTGCTGCTGCTGCTGCTGCCCCTGCTGCTGCTGCTGCCGCTGTCCCTGCTGTTGCCCCTGCTGCTGCGCCTCCCGCGCCTGGGCCCCCGGCC
>NW_014007478.1:0-2463 GCF_000611645.1 Monoraphidium neglectum | reverse complement strand
GACACCCCCCCCCCGCCGTCCCGCCACCCTGCCTTGCGCAGGATGTCGAGGCCCTGCAGCGCGTTCCTCTGGCCGGCCAGGATGTCCGCCACGTCACCAGACGCCAGGTAGGCGCGGTACAGCGCGCGCTGCTCCGCGGTCAGCCCGCAGAACAGGACCTGCGTACAAGAAGGGGGGGGGGGGCGACGCAGCCAGGCGAGTGAGGACGTACAATATGGAGCGGGACGAGCGGCGGCACGGCGGCACGGTCCTGTAAGCTTGAACGGGCGATATGAAGGTCTGCGAAATCCCGCGGCCAGACATGCCAATGCCGCGTGCGCGATGCAGATCGGCCAGGCCGTGCCAGCGCTTTGGTTCGGGCCATGCCGGCACCTCGGTTCCCAACAGCCAAGCACTCTGCTCTGGGCATCTCGACCTGGCAGCTGGCCAGCTCAACCCGGCTCCACCCGGCCGTGCCCTCCGCGCCCCCACCGCTCGACCCACGCGCCTGCTCTGTCTTCTGGGGCAGGCTGTCCCCCAGGACGTCCTTCTTGAGGCGCCGCAGAAGGTAGGGGCTGATCAGGTCGCGCAGCACCACGGCGCAGCGGTACGCGGCCTGGACCTGCGGGGGCAGGGTGTGTGCACATGCGTAAGTAAATCTCTGTGTGTAAAACGCAGGCTGCTGCTCTAGTTGCCGGGGCAGCTGTCATGGTGCGTGTTGGTGCTGATGAACGGACACATGTTTGGCGGAACGGCAGTATCTTTGTCAAGTGTGTAGCGGGTGGGGCGGCAGCGGCGCGGACTTTGCAACGGCTGACTGCACAGCGTGAGTGTCGAGGCCGTCAGGGCCGTGAGGAGCAAAGAAAAGGGCGCCCTTCCATGCCCGGAATCGTGCAGCTGCACTTTGCACACTGACTAGCCCCAAGACGGGCAAGCCCCGAAAGCAGCCAGCACCCACGAGCATCCCCCGCCGCGCCTGCAGGGTCGACGCGTTGACGTAGCCACCGACGGTGATGGGGATCGCGAACTGCGCCGTGAAGACGGGCAGGGTGCCCAGCTTGCCCGGGAAGATGAAGTCAAAGAGGGACCACATCTCCTGCAAGTGTTGAAACGGGCGTGAGGTGCTGAGTGAAAAGCTCTTTGCCAAGTAAGCATCAGGCATGGAGTTGCGCCGGGCACTGCTAGACAGCATTGCACACACAGATTGTGGACCCCCCACAAAGTGTCGGCGATTCAGGGGGGCCCGCTGCGAGTGGCACCAGGGCACAAGGAGACGGTGGGCAGGCCGCAACGGCGGGCGGTTGCAGGAGGGCGCCGCGGCAAAGTGCTGGGCGGCTGCCCCTCACCTGCAGCCTGTTCTGGATGGGCGACCCGCTGAGCACGAGGCGGTGCACGGTCTGCAGCTGCTTGGCGGCCAGGGTGATGTCAGCGTCCGGGTTGCGGATCTTGTGGCCCTGGGGTGGGTGGGGGGGTGGGGGGAGTGGGTGACGTGGGGGGGTGGGGTTGGGGTGATGTGGGGGGGAGTGGGGTAGAGTAGGGTAAGGTTGGCGGGGGAATGGGTTGAAAAGTAGAGGACGAGGTGATGAGCCTAGCAGGAGATAAATTTAGGCGGGAGATTTGATTTGAGAAGGCATGGACGTCTGGGGTACGCGCCCTGACAGAAGCCTGCAGGAAACCATGAACCACAGCGCACCAGCAGCGAGGGCGTGTGTGAAGGGCAGCAAGATGTGACCCAGCAATCAGGAAAGCCAGGATTTCCAGCCTCCCGCTTGCCTGCATAAATCGGCCTTTGTTGTGACACGTCACCACCTCAATTGCGTCCCCTCCCACACGCCCCCCCCCCACTAACACACAGCACACACACCACACACTATGTGTGTGTCCCTGAAGGGACTGGCCCTGCGCCCTGACCCACCTCGTCCAGGACGGCCACCCCCCAGCGTGGTGGCAGCATGATGTCACGGTGACGCCGCAGGCTCTCGTACGTGGTCAGCACAACAGAGCAGTCCGGGGACTGTGGGAGCAGGGGTGAAGATGGTCAAGGGCCTCTTCAGTTGGCGCGTGTCTGGCCGGCTTGACTGGTCCCTGGGGGTTATGTTGCTGGCTGCTGGGGCGCGGGCGTACAGAATCAGCTTGGCTTTCAAGCATGATGATATGGCACAAGCTGCACGGCTCCTGTTCCCAACAAGCCAAAGCCAGGAGGATCTGCTTTATCATTTAGAGCGGTCCCTGCCTGGCCACACCTCGACACACCACATATGTCACACACACACACACACACACACACACACATGCGGTGTGCGCGTGCGCCCCCCCCCCCCAAAAAAAACCCGCAGCCCACCTCCTCCAGCGCGATCCTCAGGATCTCGGCCTTCCCCGGCCGTGCCGCGCCCGGCGGCGACCGCCCGCTGTCGTGCAGCAGCAGCGCCCTGAGCGGCGGGTACCACGCGCGCAGCTCCCGCACCCACTGGCGCAGCACTGTGG
>NW_014007479.1:0-2460 GCF_000611645.1 Monoraphidium neglectum | reverse complement strand
GGGGGAGGCGAGCCTGACGGGCGCAAGCGTGGGCGGCCGCGGAGTGCTTCCCGATCCCTTTCGAGGCCGCGTGGGGGGCGAGAGCAGCGCCCTGTCAGCGGCGGCGGCGGCGGCGGTGGCGGCGGCGGCGGCGGCAGCGGCGGCGGCGGCGGCGGCACGCGCGAGGCGGAGCGTGCGCCCTTAAGGACGCACGAGCGGGAGCGGGAGCGGGAGCAGCCGTCCGAGCGCGACAGGGAGCGTGGCCGCACAGAGAGGGAGCGCCTGCCGCCGCCGCCGGCAGCGGCGCCGCCGGAGAGAGAGCGGGCCCCGGCCGCGCGGGCGCCGCCGCGCGCGGCGGCCGAGGCGCATCCGCGCCCGCACCCGCCGCCGCCGGCAGAGGCGGACCCCGCCTTCACCGCCGGCCGCGTATTCAACCTCATCCCATCTTCTGTCGCAGAGGAGTGCGCCCGCAGGTGCGCCGGCGGCTTGTGTATTCTGGGCTTGCCCCTCGACCCCGCATCGGGCCGGCCTGGTTTCATGAGCTGCAGCAACCATCGCGGGCGTTGCGACGCAGCGCGGCAGCCCAATGACAGCCACCGGCCGTTGCCAACGCGCCTTTGTCGCCGCCGGCACCTCTGGCAGCTGTGCCCCGCCTTTCTCAAACTCCTCACGACCCCATCCCCCTTGTCGTCACACCACCCCCAACACCTGCGCGCCATGCCGTACTGCGCCGGGCCGCCGCCCCAAGCAGGCGCGTCCTGGTGTCGTCCCGCAGCGAAGACACGCGGCAGCTGCCGCCCAGCGCGCTGCTCTTCATCTGGGACATACAGGCCAAGCGCCTGCGCGGCGCGTGGCGCGCGGCGGGGCGCGCGGCGCAGGACGATCTGGCGGCCTCGCGGCGTGAGGCGCCGGGGGGCCTGCCCTATCAGGTGGGGCCGCCGATGCTTGCGTCGCCCGCAGCCCCTGCGCGCGGTGCCCGCAGCCTGCCGCCAGCCTGCCGGCGGGCTCTGGAGCTTTCGCTCGCGTCACAGCCCCTACCCCTTCGGCTTTAAAGCTTGCATGCCTAAGGCAACCCCAGCCTCTCAGCCTCGCCATCTCATCCTTGGACCGCTGATGACTCAACAACGCCAGGTGGCAGTCGAGCCCGTCTACGAGTTTGACTCATGTCTGGACAGAGGGGCGGCCGCGGACATTTTGATCGTCCAGAAAGACCGGAGGGGCGGCGAAACGGACGCATTCAAGGTGCGGGGGGCGCCGCGCGCGGTGCGCCGCGGGCGCATCATGCACCACGGGACCGTTCCTTGTGTGGCTGGGTGGCTGGTGTTGGGTGCACATGCCCTTGCGATTGTCTGTGGGTGTGTGCATGCATGCAAGCACTATTGTCAGGTCGGGACACAAGTCCGCTTCGCTCGGCCCGTGCTCCGCGTCCGGCGACGGCCCCCCGTGCCCCAACGCAACTCCAATGCAGTCTGAACGGGCCCTCTGCGCGGACGCGTCTGCAGCCGCGCTTCTGCCCATGGCTACCCTGTGCTGCCCCTGCCCGCCACAACCATCATGCGCACCCTCCCTCTTTCTGTCCACCACGACGCTCGCAAACACCCCGGACTGGTCTGGACTGGCCTGGACTGGACTGCGCAGCACATCATAAGCCAAAACCAGGCGAACCAGCTCTGGCGAGCGCTGGCGCGGCGGCATGGCGGAGAGCAGCCCCGGGGACAGGCCGACGAGGCGGCGCGGCGGCAGCGGCGGCGCGACGACGGGCGGCAGGACAGCCGGGCGTCGCGTGAGGGCGCGTGATTTTGTTCGCCCTGCAGTGGTCGGCTTCGTGACGGCCGACGTTTGCTGCTTCGGTGGATGCTTTGCAACCATGCCTTTGCAAGTGCAAGACGCATCACGGTGGTGTTTCTCGGGACACGACATGGCAGCACAGATACCAGCAGCTGTTTTAGAGCCTGTGTGGCTGGAAGTCTGGGGTCAAATCAAGCCGGAAACGCTTGCATCCGATTTGCCGGCGTGGCGACCAGCCACATGACCCCACACCCCGTCAATAGCAACAGGAGGCAGCATGCATCAAATGCCGCTTCCCACGGGGCGCCTCCGACCAAGGTGCGGTCTGCGTACGCATGAGCCTGCACCTGACCAGGCAGGATCACTACCTGCTACTCAGCCTGCTGGCGGGGCATTCATCGCCGGCGCATTGCGCATGCTCATCTGTCACATGCAACATCAGCCCTTGCAGCTTGCAAAAACAGCCCCTCTCAGACGCGCGCTCGCGCTCCGCTTACAGTCATTCTGCATCCGTTGCTCTGAGACTGTCAAACACACTACAAAGGGCTCTCCGCAGTCCTGCTCTTGGTCTTGGCCCATGGCCCTAAACTCGGAGTCTGGTATTGGCTATCGTGCTCGTCCCCCGCCTTGAAGCCTGCTCCACCGCTGCCGCCGCCGCCGAAACTCAGGCTTCCATTGCTCCCTGTGCTAGAC
>NW_014007480.1:1555-3125 GCF_000611645.1 Monoraphidium neglectum | reverse complement strand
CACCTCGCCCCACCTCGCCCCACCTCGCCGCCCCGACGCCAGCATTGAGAGGTAACCTGCCCCACCCCATCCTCTGCTCCCGCCCCCAAAACGCCCCCACCCTGCCAAACATACCCAAAGATTGTAGATTTTAGGGTTCTGTTGAGACCCTGAGCCTTGAACCCTAAGCCCTAAACCCTAAACCCCAAACCCCCACCTTGAAGTCCATGTCTCCCAGGTGGTCCTCCATCCCCTGGATGTCGGTCAACAAGACGCTGCGGCCGTAGTCAACCCGCGCCCCGCCGCCGGGCGAGTAGACGGCCGGCGGCGCGGAGCCCGGCGCCTCGAGGAGCTGCGGCAGGGACATGTTTTGAGGGGGGGAGGGAGAGGGAGAGGAGTACGTGTGTGCGCTAGAGGAGGAACACGTGCAGTCGCGCCGCGGCTGGCCTGGGCTCATCGGCTTGCAATCGCCGCGGCTTTGAGCGGCACTTGCATTCGCCAGCAAGGCAGGGACGCGCGTGCGACCAGCAAGGGCAGCCCGGACACAGCCATGGCAGGCAGCCGCGTCGAACCCTTGAGTCCCGGGAAGCCACCCCAAACCAGCCCCCACCTCCAGCTGCGGCGGCCGCTCCACCGCCAGCCCCACGCTGACCCCCGCCCCGAGCTCCGCCAGAGGCACCCCCGCCGCCCGCAGCGCCAGCGCGCCGCCGCACACCGCCGCCATGCTGCTGCTGCCGCTGCTGCCGAGGGTCTCGGCCGAGATGCGCGCCCAAAAGGGGAACGCGTCCAAACCCGGCATCAGGGGCGCGAGCGCCTTCTCCGCGAGCGCGCCGTGCCCGATTTCCCGGCGCCCGGGGCCGCCGGCTTTCCCGACCTCGCCAGTCGAGTAGGGCGGGAAGCTGTAGTGCAGCAGCAGCCGCTTCGCCGCGCGCACCTCCTGGCCGGCCGCCGCGCCCGCGGCGGCCGCGCCGCCGGCCTGCGCAGTCGCGGGCGCGCTCGGCGTCGCGACGGACGCGAGGGTGGCCGTCGCGGCGTTGGCCGACGCCGTGGCCGCCGACGGCAGCGGCGCGGACAGCGAGACGGCCGCCGCCGCGGCCGCTGCGGCCGCCGCGTCCGCCGCGACCGCCTCGCGCTCGGGTGCGACAGTGGCCGCCGCGAGGCACTGCGTCTCCCCGCGGTCGAACAGCGCCGACCCGTGCACGACGCGAGGCAGCACGCCCGCGGCAGCTGACACGCGCCGCAGCTCGCCGGCGCGCCGGCCGTCGGGGCGGCGCGCGCCCGACAGGAGCCCGGCGCGCAGCGCGCGGCTCTGCAGCGCGTCGAGCGCGCGCAGGGCGTCGGCCTCGGAGTACATCTCCCGCGGCGCCGACGCGCCCTGGCCGCCCGAGGCGGTCAGGTCCGGCAGCAGGCCCTGCAGCCGCAGGCCGTCCAATACATCGGCCTGCAGCGCGGCCAACGCCGACCCCCGCTCCGCCTTGCCCGCGCCGCCCGCGCCGCCGGCGAGCAGCTCCCGGCTGCGCTCGAGCGCAAGCTCCTCAACCGCCGCGCGCAGCCGCGGCGGCACCGCCGCCACCGGCAGGCGGCGCGGGCG
>NW_014007480.1:0-893 GCF_000611645.1 Monoraphidium neglectum | reverse complement strand
CCGCCGGCGGCGGCGGCAGTGGCGCCACGCGCGAGGGCGAGCTGCGGGGCAAGCAGCGGCTCGGTGGCGGCGGCGGCGAAGCGCAGCGCCTCCGCAACTTGCTCCTCCGGCACCTGCGCCCAGGCAGGTGGCCCGCGGGTGCAGATGCGTGCGTTGCAGTGGTGCAAAAGACAGAGGCAGCAAGCGGGTGAAAACTATGAAAAAAGGGACAAAAGGGTCGCAGCCCTTTGAATTGCAGCATGTGTCGCGCGCTCGCGTCTCGACAGCAGTGCTCCCCCTCACGTGCTCTCAACCGTGCCGCGTCTGCCCAGGCTTCGGCCCCAACCGCTCACCTGGTCGCCCGCCGCCTCCACCATGAGCGCCCTGCCGCCGCTCGCGCCCGCGTACGTGAGCGACAGCTCGCTCAGCGCCGCCTGCTGCGGCGAGGGGTTGACCAGAAGCTCGCCAGAGACCAGCCCGACCTTGACCGCCCTGGGGACGAGCGGGAAAGCATGGCGATGCGTTTCACGCTTCAGGGATGGACAACGGTGATCAGGACGCACGAGCCCGGCAGGTGCGCCGGGGGCTGGGACCAGAGGCGAAGCAGCGGGGCGGGGGTGGGTTGGGGGCGCATCCATCCACATCCGTGACGGAGAGCGGCTGCGTCGGCCTGTCACCATGCAATCGCGCCTGCCAAGGCGCCGATAGCACGCTCGTTTTGCATGCCTGTGCGACTCCAGGGAGCACGCGGCCACGCCGCCGAATCCCCCGCGGGCGGGCGCGCGGCCCAAGGCCGCCGGCTCACCCGACGGGGCCGCCCCAGGGCAGGCCAGCGCGCAGCAGCGCGGCGCTGGCGCTGTTTATGGCCAGGACCTCTGGATCAATCGAGCCATCGCTGGACAGCAGGGTGTTGA
>NW_014007481.1:0-2465 GCF_000611645.1 Monoraphidium neglectum | reverse complement strand
GGGGGGGGGGCGGCGCTGGCTGGGGGCGGTGGTCGTTTGAGTGTGGATGTGCGAGTGTGTGAGTATGCGTGCGAGCGTGCGGGAGTCAGAGAGTCTCTTGAAAAGTGTGCGGATGTGTGTGTGTGTGTTTGTGTGTGCGCGCGTGCGTGGGTGCGTGCGTGCATGTGTGTGTGTGTGTAAGACGGAGCAAGGTACAGGGATGGAGGGACAAAGGGAAAGAGAGGGAAGGAAAGGCGCAGAGAGTGGAGGGGGTTGCAGCGTGCATGTGTGGTGCCACACACATGCAGAGAGGGCAAGTTGCCATGGGGAGGAGAAGTGCTGGGCGCTGCCAGGCCGCAGCCATGCCAAAGGTCAGAGACCCAACCCGCACCGCCCATGCAAAAGCACCACAGGCCACTTCCTCCTGCACCGGCCCCTCTCACCTCCCACCCTGCTGCGGCCTGCAGGCCAACCCCACGCCTCCATCGACCATCCTCCCGCTGCCCAACAACCAGCCACCTCACTCGCCCTCCCCTCCCCCCCGCCCTCCATGGACCCCCCCCCAGCTCATCCTGGAGGAGCTGGATACCCACCTGCTCGTCTTCTCGCCCTACCTCGCGCTCACCAAGCTGCTGGCCGCCGACCCCCAGCTCGCCGACCTCGGCCAGAACGCCTGGGCCGCGCTCAACGACGCGCACAGGACGGACCTGCCGCTGGTGCACGCGCCGCACGTGCTGGCGCTGGGGTGCGTGTACCTGGCCAGCGTCGTGTGCAGCAGGGACATCCGCGCGTGGCTGCAGACCCTCGACGTGGACCTTAACCAGGCGCGCATTGATTTACTCACAAGTCACACCATTTGAGCTGCGATCAGAGGGTCCCATTGTTCTCGATGCGAAATCAGGGTTTTTGTTGAACACTTGCATCAGGGAATGTTCGGGAGGGCAAAGGGAGGGGTTGGTGGCGGACGAAAGCGGGGGCGTCGCCTGGCGGTGTATTGGAGCGAGTACGTGAGGTGGAGAGGCAGGTGCGCGTGGCAGTGCGCCGCAAGGGCCGGGCGCTTTGTGGGTCGGGCCCAGTTTCTAGCGGGCAGAGGTATATTGCAATCGGCCTTCCCAGCTGCTCTGGCCCAAGCCAAGCGGCATGCTGTTAGGGTTTGAGGAAGGGAGGCCCAGCCTGCCTGTGCCTCGCATCTAGACAGCCAGGTCCTCCTTTAGGCCTCCCCTTCATGCGCACGCGCACAAAATCACACATTCGCACACACGTGCGCGCACGCGCGCACACACACTCTCACTCACTCTCTCGCTTTCTCTCTCTCTCACTCACACATACACACACAAACATACAAACTCACGTACACATGCACAAACCTCAACCTCCCAGGTCTACTCAGTGTGCATGGACCTCGTCTACATGTACGAACACTACCGCACCCCCATCTCGGCAGACGACGCCACGCGGCTGCTGGCCATCGCCCGCCCACCCGCCGCAACGGCAGCGGCGGCAGCGGGCGCCGCGGGCGGCGCTGGGACGAGCGCGGCAGGCGGCGTTGTGGCCGGGGCGGCGGGGGGCGCCGGCTGATGCGGGATTGGTACTGGCCGTACTCATCGCGCGGCGCGGTAGGTTATGTTGCATGATCCCAGCCCCACCTTGCCCACCCACCCAAGCTTGCTCGCAGACCTTGAAAATAGAGCACCGATGCGCCTGCGTCACGTGCCACCTTATTTGGGCGACCTTATAACATGCTTTCCTCCAATGGGCCCATGCACGGCCCCAAACCCCACCCCCTCTTACCTTCCTTCACGGTGTGCGCGTTGCAGCCAACCATGTCGCCCCTGCGCGCCGGCCTGAGCCTTGCCCACCACTCACCCCACCACGCACCCTGGGCTGGCCAACATTGCGTTGTGTCACACGCACTCCTGGCGGCTCACGTGCTGCACGCTGTGGGACGGAAGGTGCTGCCACAGCTGTCCGCCCCTGATCACCAGCCCAGGGTGCCGCACTGCCTGTGCTTCATGACATGAGCCCCCTGCATGGAGCCCCGGCCATCCTCTAGCTTGCGTGCCGCCGACCCGCCTCATGTCGGTGTCTTCTCGCACCCAGGCCTCCTCCCATCCACGGGGCACCGCGCGCGGCCTCCTGCCTTACCCGTGCTGCGCAGCGGCGCAATGGGATGCTGGACAAGCGGGTTGTCGTGAGAGTTTGCGAGTGGCGATCCTCTGCATTATCGCCCTCCATGCATGTGTAATTGCATGCCGAATACCAGCGTGTGTGGTGGTTTATGGTTACACGATCTCGTCCCTGCTGCTGCCCGCTGCGATCGCGCCCACGTTTGAGCTGCTGCCCGATCTCGAAACCCCTTTCTGGCGCGCCGGCGCCGCCGAGAACGACGCCCGCTCCCGCGGTGGCGGCGCGCCGCCCGCTGAGTCCCGCCCGCTGCCGCCCGCCACCGCGCCCGGCCCTGCGGCCCCGGCCCCAGGGCCCCCGCC